>NW_023996013.1:0-67615 GCF_015586225.1 Lucilia sericata | reverse complement strand
GTAATATTTAAAGCGTTAGACTGAAAAGAAAAACTTATTTGTTGCAATGTATTAAGAAAAAACCTTTAAATATCATTTATACGCCTCCTGCTATGAATTATTTGAAAAATATTTATTATGATTCCGCATAAATAGTTATAAGAACAGAGAGATTAGTGAAAACAAGTTAGAGTGCTATATTCGGCTGAGCCGAATCTTAAATACCCTCCACCAGCAACTTTTGTATTAATACATTTCTAATTAATAAAATATTTGTAGAAATAAGTTTTCTCATGTCTTAAATAGAAAAATCCCAAGATTTAAACAGCTTAAATCTACTACAATTCCAAGATTTATTGAACATTAGAAACGCCACTTTCATTTAAATTTTTATAGCGCCCTAAGATATGCTTTAGCGATATCTCGTATTTGCATGTATGCATGTGTGTGAAAGATTTAAGGATTTTAAAAATACATACATATATAATTTTGTTCTACACAAATTGATAATGCAAATAGTTAAATACGGTTAAAGCGCTTTTAGGGGCAGGACCTAGTATGAGAGATATGACCAAATATAGACCGATCGTGAAAAATTTTTGAAATAGCATTAAGTGCTTTTTGCATTACAAAATAGTATTTATGAACAAAAATAGTATTTATTTATGTCATTATTTGGTAATGAGTTATGTGCCTTTAAGAGATTTTCGTAAAAGAACCTTGTATGGGAGCTATGACCAATTATGTAATAAAGACAAAATTTCAAAATCCTGTATCTATATCATTATTTGGTAATGAATATTGTGCATTTAAGTGATTTTCTGAAGGGGACCTTGTATGAGAGCTATGACCAAATATGGACCGATCGTAAAATGAGTTATGTGCCTTTAGGTGTTTTTCTGAAAGGGACCTTGTATAGTAGCTATGATCAATTATGGATCGATAGGAAAACAATTTCACAGTAATATTCTCTGTATATGAGCAATATTTTGCCAAATTTATGGATATCTTAATTTAGTAATGAGTTATGTGCGTTTAAGTGATTTTCGGGAGGGGACCTTGTATGGGAGCTATGACCAGTTATGGACCGATCGGAAAAAAATATTTGTAATATTTCTGTGCATATGAGTAATATTTGTACCATATGGGTATCTTAATTACGTAATGAGTTATGCGCGTTTAAGTGATTTTCGGGAGGGGACCTTGTATGGGAGCTATGACCAATTATGGACCGATCGAAAAAAATTTTCACAGTAATATTTCTGTGCATTGAGTAATACTTGTGCCAAATTTTATATTGATATCTTAATTTAGTAATGAGTTATGCGCGTTTAAGTGATTTTCGGGAGGGGACCTTGTATGGGAGCTATGACCAATTATGGACCGATCGGAAAAAAATTTCACAGTAATATTTCTATGCATATGGGCAATACTTATACCAAATTTTATTTGGATATCTTAATTTAGTAATGAGTTATGCGCGTTTAAGTGATTTTCGGGAGGGGACCTTGTATGGGAGCTATGTCCAATTATGGACCTATCCATAAAATTTTTCCTCTGAAAGAATTCTATTGACATAGATTTTAATTTGTAAATTTTGTGAAGATATCGACATTGTGGCGGAAGTTATTAACAAAAAACCCATTTTCCGGGAATATGTACTTTTGTATGGGAGGTATATGAAATTGTGGACCGATTCTGGCAATTTTCAGCAGGGATCAAGATCTTGTGCAGAAACGAATGTATGGTGATTTCCATGGAATTATCTTGCATAGTTTTCGAGAAAACTATATCAGAATGTGTAAAAAATGCTTATTTTTTCCGAGGTTGTTTTAAATTTTGATTCATAACTTTTCCCGGTGTGAACCGATTTTGCCCATTTGCAATACCAAACAACTTAGGAAAATGAAGAACATTTTGGGTGAATTTGGTTAAGCTCTATTGCTTCGTTGTATCGTGAGCGTGTTTTACACAGACAGACGGACAGACGGACAGACGGACATAGCTAAATCGACTCAGAATTTGATAAGGACCCAGAATATATATACTTTGTTGGGTCTCAGATGAATATTTCTTGGTGTTACACACGGAATGACAAAGTTATATATACCCTCTATCACCACTGATGGTGGTGGAGGGTATAACAAGTGGTAATATGTATGATATCCTACTTCAAAGATTTTGAGAAGACCAAGTATAGAGATATAGATGGTGGGGGTTAGGCCTTATAGTAGGAAACTTGGAAAACATTGATCGACTAAGTGTCAGTTAGTTAGTTAGTTAGTTAGTTAGTTAGTTAGTTAGTTAGTTAGTTAGTTAGTTAGGTAGTTAGTTAGTAGTTAGTTAGTTAGTTAGTAGTTAGTTAGTTAGTTAGTTAGTTAGTAGTTAGTTAGTTAGTTAGTTAGTTAGTTAGTTAGTTAGTTAGTTAGTTAGTTAGTTAGTAGTTAGTTAGTTAGTTAGTAGTTAGTTAGTTAGTTAGTTAGTTAGTTAGTTAGTTAGTTAGTTAGGTAGTTAGTTAGTTAGTTAGTTAGTTAGTTAGTTAGTTAGTTAGTAGTTAGTTAGTTAGTAGTTAGTTAGTTAGTTAGTTTAGTAGTTAGTTAGTTAGTTAGTTAGTTAGTTAGTTAGTTAGAGTTAGTTAGTAGTTAGTTAGTAGTAGTTAGTTAGTTAGTAGTTAGTTAGTAGTTAGTTAGTTAGTTAGTTAGTAGTTAGTTAGTTAGTTGTTAGTTAGTTAGTTAGTTAGTAGTTAGTTAGTTAGTTAGTTAGTTAGTTAGTTAGTTAGTAGTTAGTTAGTTAGTAGTAGTTAGTTAGTTAGTAGTTAGTTAGTTAGTTAGTTAGTTAGTTAGAGTTAGTTAGTAGTTAGTTAGTTAGTTAGTTAGTTAGTTAGTAGTTAGTTAGTAGTTAGTTAGGTAGTTAGTTAGTTAGTTAGTTAGTTAGTTAGTTAGTTAGTTAGTTAGTTAGTTAGTTAGTAGTTAGTTAGTTAGTTAGTTAGTTAGTTAGTAGTTAGTTAGTTAGTTAGTTAGTAGTTAGTTAGTTAGTTAGTAGTTAGTTAGTTAGTTAGTTAGTTAGTTAGTTAGTTAGTTAGTTAGTAGTTAGTTAGTTAGTTAGTTAGTAGTTAGTTAGTTAGTAGTTAGTTAGTTAGTTAGTTAGTAGTTAGTTAGTTAGTTAGTAGTTAGTTAGTTAGTTAGTTAGTTAGTTAGTTAGTTAGTTAGTTAGTTAGTTAGTTAGTTAGTTAGTTAGTTAGTAGTTAGTTAGTAGTTAGTAGTTAGTTAGTTAGTTAGTTAGTTAGTTAGTTAGTTAGTTAGTAGAGTAGTTAGTTAGTTAGTTAGTAGTTTAGTTAGTTAGTTAGTTAGTTAGTTAGTTAGTTAGTTAGTTAGTTAGTTAGTTAGTTAGTTAGTTAGTTAGTTAGTTAGTTAGTTAGTTAGTTAGTTAGTTAGTAGTTAGTTAGTTAGTAGTTAGTTAGTTAGTAGTTAGTTAGTAGTTAGTTAGTTAGTAGTTAGTTAGTTAGTTAGTTAGTTAGTTAGTTAGTTAGTTAGTAGTTAGTTAGTAGTTAGTTAGTTAGTTAGTTAGTTAGTTAGTTAGTTAGTTAGTAGTTAGTTAGTAGTTAGTTAGTAGTTAGTAGTTAGTAGTTAGTTAGTTAGTTAGTAGTTTAGTTAGTTAGTTAGTTAGTTAGTTAGTAGTAGTAGTAGTTAGTTAGTTAGTTAGTTAGTAGTTAGTTAGTTAGTTAGTTAGTAGTTAGTTAGTTAGTTAGTTAGTTAGTAGTTAGTTAGTTAGTTAGTTAGTTAGTAGTAGTTAGTAGTAGTTAGTTAGGTAGTTAGTTAGTTAGTTAGTTAGTTAGTTAGTAGTTAGTTAGTTAGTTAGTAGTTAGTTAGTTAGTTAGTTAGTTAGTTAGTTAGTTAGTTAGTTAGTTAGTTAGTAGTTAGTAGTAGTTAGTTAGTTAGTAGTAGTTAGTTAGTTAGTTAGTTAGTTAGTTAGTTAGTTAGTTAGTTAGTTAGTTGTAGTAGTTAGTTAGTTAGTTAGTTAGTTAGTTAGTTAGTTAGTAGTTAGTTAGTTAGTTAGTTAGTTAGTTAGTTAGTAGTTAGTTAGTTAGTTAGTTAGTTAGTTAGTTAGTTAGTTAGTTAGTTAGTTAGTTAGTTAGTTAGTTAGTTAGTTAGTTAGTTAGTTAGTTAGTTAGTTAGAGGAGGGGTATGTATGTATATACATCAAAGAAATACACCTAGGCCTGTATCGGGCCTGTTGTGCGTTCCTTAACCAGTGCCTCAGGTGTACCACACTAGAACTCTAACCATTAACCTACCGGGGGCCACAAGTACATAAGAAGTACGTCTTAAAAGTTTAAATATGAATTGATATTTACCACGCAACATATGAAAAGACTTTATCTCACTATTTCTTCAGTTTAGTGTTTATCGTGGATCGGAGAGGCAGACAGCCAAGCTGTAAATTAGAAACGTTTTATTTTGAAAATAGTATGTTATTTCATGAGTTGTTGGAGACAAAGACCCACAAAGGTATGTACATATTCCGGGTCCTTATAGCATTCTAAGACTATCTAAATATGACGCATGTTAGTCCTATTGAATAGTAGTTTAGACATAATTTTTCAACAATTCTCCCTGAGCTACAGTGGGCCAAAGTTTGACAGTTTTGCCAAACATATCTTGTTCCTATCGTAAGCGTAAGAAATTTTATCGAATTATGTTTGCGACTGATTATTTGATTAGTATGTTTACATGGATAGATGGATATAATACAGACGGACATAGAGAAAAGACGGACATAAATACAGACTGACAGAAAAACATGCGGATAGACGTATATGTACATTAGGGTGGCCCCAAAATGGGCCACCAGTTGTGAATATTATTTCACCACTAAAGTGATGTAGGGTATAAAAATACCTCAATTATGAGATACCGAATTGTTTTCAATAAAAATATTTTGAAGCTCCCGTAAGACAGACAGACACACCGAATATAAAAAATTGTCTGTCCATTCATCATCAGAAGAATCATTAAAATTTTTATGTTTTTCAATTGACAGCTTATAGAATTTTTATTAGCTCTAAAGAATGTTATAATTCAAAGCCAAAAATATTATTATGATTTTATTATTGCATTTCTAACACCACCCTGCATTTAAATAAATCCTCTTATTTTCTATTTTTTCCATCATAACTTATAATCATAATTAATGTATTGGATGCACAAGATAAACGGACATTTTTACTTGGCACAGATTCAGTTTCAGTTACAGATTCAAATTACTGGAAACAAACTCATTTGTATACGTAAGTGAATGAACTGCAGAGAAATTTGTGTAAACAATAATTTATTTTTGCAAAATTTAAGAAATAATTTATTAAGTTTCTTAATTACATTAGATGGGAGTGACAAAATAAAATATGAATTTATGAATAACAAAAATGACAAAAATTTTTATATTTATTGATTTCAAATTGCAATTAAAAAGTAAAATAACATAAGATATTAAAGTCCAGCAAAAAATGGGTCAATTTAAAATAACAACAATTAAAGAAATAACTTAGAAACTTTTAATAATAAAACTTTTTTTTTTCGAAATAAAGTTTTGTAGCTTTTCTGCCACAAATTTGAGGTTGTATTAAAATTTTTTCTTAAATTCAAATCATGCAGAAAACATATAAACATCATAGTTGCATGATATGTTTTATATATATTTTTTGGGGTGATTGTTTAGTTTCAAACTTAAAAACAAGACCAAAAATAGTTTGTTTAACTTTTAGTCATAAAAAAATGTGTGTTTCAAATGAATTGGAGCACATCAAAGTCAATATTGATCTCTGGCAGATGCAGCAAAATCATCTTTTTCATCACCAGCATCATTGATATCACCAAATGTTAGTCGAGCTGTCCTAACGAGATAAAGCATTCTCATATTGGTTTTATTAAGTTTAACAAACATGTTTCCATTTCTTGTTGTTTTGTCTACCGAACACTAACTAGATGCAGTTGAATTTTGCAAAATTTGATTGTTCAAAAGCAATTTTATAATATTTTTAGGGTTTTTGTTGGTAACAAGTTTTCGGCTTTTACCGTATGACTTTTACGTTTTTGGTCAAATAGCAATATGTGTATTGTTTGCTGTGTCTCTTTTGTTTCTTTCAATAGCATTTGCGAGTGCAACATCTGGCTAACATTAGAAATTCAATGCAAAATATTATGTATGTATGTGTGAGTAGTATTGAAGCTTTTCCATACATATTCATTAAAATACATTTTGTGTTAAGGATAAAAGAAACGGTATATCCAGGTAGCTATTTCTAGGAATAATAATTAGTAAGTTGCAAAATTCAAATGCTTTATTCGGATTGGTTAAAAATCTCATCATTCCATTGTTGGCTGATGAATTATTAAATGAAAATCCTATACATTAAAATTCGTTAAAATTTTAACATGTTAACTTCTTTTACAGAGCGTAATGCAATATGTTTGGAAGGAACATTTTGTGGTAGAAATTTAAATTCTTAACTCATACTTATTTTTCTATAAAATATAAGTTTAAGTGAATATACCAGCAAGAGTTATCTTTTTATATTGAAGCTAATAGTGCCAAGATTCCTTTCCATGAAGTACAGGTGGACATACCGAACTTGTCGCGAAACAGTTTCGTCCAAGGAAGAACCGCTAATTTCCCTCTTTATTTATATTCTTAGAACTGCGACAAAAACCGTTGAAGGTGAGCCCAAGAGTACCCTGCTTAGCACACAGTGTCCAGATGTATGTGTCAACAACGTTGTTATATCCGGCTTATTTCAGATTATAAGTTGCTTACTGCGTTTCTCACTGAAAAAGACCAAATTAACTTGGTCCCCAAAATTATTTATCTATTTCATAATTACATCTACTTATTTGCAATCTCTTGAAGAAAGAACTTAAAAAAAAACTTTCATTTGGGACTCTGTCTAGATATTCTGCATATTTACTACCGTACTAGGGCAATGTCAGACATGCGACCCTGCCTCGAATGTTCGTTATAGCATTGTCTCCCCAATAGGCAAGTGGTAGTACCTATAAGAGTTTAATAAGTTAAGAGAACAATCGAAAATATTCCAATCAGACGACGAGGTCTCTATTGTAAACGATACAAATAAACAAATAATTATACCCTACACCACTTTAGTGGGGAGGGTATATTGGGTTTGTGCTGATGTTTGTAACGCACAATAATATTGGTCCTATACCCAAATTAAAGTATACCAATCGGCTCAGAATCATTTTCTGAGTCGATTTAGCTATGTCCGTCCGTCTGTATGTCCGTCTGTCCGTCCGTCCGTCCATGTAAACCTTGTAATCAAACTACAGGTCGCAATTTTGAAGATAATTCAATGAAATTTGGTACATGATCTTCTATTGTCCTAGGGACGAAGTCTATTGAAAATGGTTAAGATCGGTCCATTATTTCACCTAGCCCCCATACAACTGAACCCCCCAATAGGGCTTGTAATCCTTGCAATCAAACTACAGGTCGCAATTTTGAAGATAATTCAATGAAATTTGGTACATGATCTTCTATTGTCCCAGGGACGAAGCCTATTGAAAATGGTTAACATCGGTCCATTATTTCACCTAGCCCCCATACAACTGAACACCTCGAATAGGGCTTTTAAAACTTGTAATCAAACTACAGGTCGCAATTTTGGAGATAATTCAATAAATTTAGCATATGATCTTTTATGGTACCGAAGATGAAGCTTGTTGAAAATGGTTTACATCGGTCCATTATTTCACCTAGCCCCCATACAACTGAACCCCTCGAACAGGGCTTTTAAAACTTGTAATCAAACTACAGGTCGCAATTTTGGAGATAATTCAATGAAATTTGGCACATGATCTTTTATGGTATCGTAGACGAAGCCTATTGAAAATGGTTAATATCGGTCCATTATTTCACCTAGCCCCCATACAACTGAACCCCCGAATAGGGCTTTTAAAACTTGTAATCAAACTACAGGTCGCAATTTTGGAGATAATTCAATGAAATTTGGCACATGATCTTTTATGGTACCGTAGATGAAGCCTGCTGAAAATGGTTTACATCGGTCCATTATTTCACCTAGCCCCCATACAACTGAACCCGCCGAATAGGGCTTTTAAGTTCATAATTATGTTTAATATACTCATATCTCGACAAAAAGCTGCAATAACCAAGTTGTATACAAGACTTGATGACCCCCACGAATTCCATAATAATAGGTTCTCATATAACCCTAGCCCCTATGAAAAGCCCCCATCAAAATTTCACTTAAATGTCCACAATTTTATTCAACAATAAACGGCTTAAGTATGTATATCTAAGGCAAGGTACAATTCAACTTAAATGCTTTATTATGGCAACTAAATCTCATTATATTTTTGTCAAAGGTGTAGGGTATTATATGGTCGGCCTCGCCCGACTATAATTTCTTACTTGTTTTATTTAATCCAATACTAAATAAATTGCAATTAAAATTCATATTGAACAAGTACGAGTGTTATATTCGGCCATGCCGAATCTTATATACCCACCATCAAATCATCCTTATAAATAAACTTTGATAGTATCGATCTATGTTGAATCATGTGTCGATATTAATATGAACATCAGGGAAATATATGGAAGAGGACCTTTAATAAAGTCTTAAGCATGGACCGTTCTCTTCCGAATTATAAATATTAATTTGGTTTGATCCAATATTTATAACCATAAACTGTTTTTTTTAAGAGTGGTTATATGGAGGGTTGAGTCAATTATGGACCTATCCTTGTCGGTTTATACAATAATTATTTGTATCTAATGTCGCTGTACTTGTATATTTAATTCAGTCATGAGGTTTATAGTAGTTATCTGAAGGAAACATAGGTGTTTCATTAGTTATCGACCGAACCTCATCAACCTCAAAAATTTAGCATATGATCTTTTATGGTACCGAAGATGAAGCTTGTTGAAAATGGTTTACATCGGTCCATTATTTCACCTAGCCCCCATACAACTGAACCCCTCGAACAGGGCTTTTAAAACTTGTAATCAAACTACAGGTCGCAATTTTGGAGATAATTCAATGAAATTTGGCACATGATCTTTTATGGTATCGTAGACGAAGCCTATTGAAAATGGTTAATATCGGTCCATTATTTCACCTAGCCCCCATACAACTGAACCCCCGAATAGGGCTTTTAAAACTTGTAATCAAACTACAGGTCGCAATTTTGGAGATAATTCAATGAAATTTGGCACATGATCTTTTATGGTACCGTAGATGAAGCCTGCTGAAAATGGTTTACATCGGTCCATTATTTCACCTAGCCCCCATACAACTGAACCCGCCGAATAGGGCTTTTAAGTTCATAATTATGTTTAATATACTCATATCTCGACAAAAAGCTGCAATAACCAAGTTGTATACAAGACTTGATGACCCCCACGAATTCCATAATAATAGGTTCTCATATAACCCTAGCCCCTATGAAAAGCCCCCATCAAAATTTCACTTAAATGTCCACAATTTTATTCAACAATAAACGGCTTAAGTATGTATATCTAAGGCAAGGTACAATTCAACTTAACTGCTTTATTATGGCAACTAAATCTCATTATATTTTTGTCAAAGGTGTAGGGTATTATATGGTCGGCCTCGCCCGACTATAATTTCTTACTTGTTTTATTTAATCCAATACTAAATAAATTGCAATTAAAATTCATATTGAACAAGTACGAGTGTTATATTCGGCCATGCCGAATCTTATATACCCACCATCAAATCATCCTTATAAATAAACTTTGATAGTATCGATCTATGTTGAATCATGTGTCGATATTAATATGAACATCAGGGAAATATATGGAAGAGGACCTTTAATAAAGTCTTAAGCATGGACCGTTCTCTTCCGAATTATAAATATTAATTGGTTTGATCCAATATTTATAACCATAAACTGTTTTTTTTAAGAGTGGTTATATGGAGGGTTGAGTCAATTATGGACCTATCCTTGTCGGTTTATACAATAATTATTTGTATCTAATGTCGCTGTACTTGTATATTTAATTCAGTCATGAGGTTTATAGTAGTTATCTGAAGGAAACATAGGTGTTTCATTAGTTATCGACCGAACCTCATCAAATTCAGTTAAAAAATTCCAGTTCCTATAAAACTACCATAATTTTGAAGAACTTTTGAGCCATACATGAGTGTTAAAGTGATTTTCTGGAGTGAATCTTATATAACAGTCAATTATAGACCGATTTTTATAAACTTTCGTACATAAATTATGTTCGTAATTCGTAATTTTAAGCTACAGTTAAATTATTTTACTGAAGTGGTCATTTATGATCCATCTTCATCAATGTCAGTAGGAATATTTCAGTTACCATAACATTTGTTTATGTTGTATTGCATATATCTACTTGTATGTTTATGCCAGTAATGAGCGTTAAAGGCACCCCTATACGCCCACCCCCGTATAAGTCAATTACGGATCGATACTTCTAAAATTTAGAATGATTTTTGTACATACAAATATTGTTTATGTAGCATTTTTGAGCCAGTAATGAGCTTTAAAGTCATTTTCTAATGGGTACCTTAATAGGGGCATAGGGGCTCATACAAAATTTGTTTATGTGAAATTTCATCACTGTAGTCGTATTTGAGCTTCAGTAACGAGCGTTACAGACACTATCTGAGTGGGCCTTATATGGAGGGTGGGGTCAGTTATAGACCGATGCCCATAAAATTTGAATAATAGTTTTGGCTAGTACAAAACTTGTTTATGTAGAATTTCACTGTTATAATCGCATTTTTGAGTCAGTAATAAGCCTTAATGTCATTTTCTGAAGGGGACCTTATATGGGCGGTAGAGTCAATTATGGACCCATCGTCATAAAATTTAAGAAAATGATTTTAGTTCTTATAAAACTTTTTTATGTCGAATTTCATTGTTATATATATGCTTCTTAAAGTCAGATATGGGCATTTTCTGAAGGGGAGCTTATATGGGGGTAGAGTCAATTATGGACCGATCCTTATAAAATTCTACGAAGAGATTTATGTTCCCATATGTTTTGTGCCAAATGTCTCCGCTATTGATGCTTCTCTTAGCCAATTATGGGCGATAAAGTCATTTTCTGAAGGGGATTTTATATGGGGGGTAGGTTCAATTATGGGCCTATCCTTATACAATTTTACAAAGAGATTTAGGTTCCCTTAAAACATGTTTGTGCCGAATTTCATTGTTATTGATGCTTTTCTTAGCCAGTTATGGGCGATAAAGTCATTTTCAGAAGGGGGCTTTATATGGGGGGTAGGGTCAATTATGGGCCCATCCTAAGAAAATTTTCCAAACAGATTTAGGTTCCCGTAAAACATGTTTGTACCGAATTTCACCACTATTGATGCTTTCTCTTAGCCAGTTATGAGCTATAAAGTAATTTTCTGAAGGGGACTTTACATGGGGGGTAGGTTCAATTATGGGCCTATCCTTATAAAATTTTGCAAAGGGATTTAGGTTCCCAAAAAACATGTTTGTGCCGAATTTCACTGCTATTGATGCTTCTCTTAGCAAGTTACGAGCGATAAAGTCATTTTCTGAAGGGGCCTTATATGGGGGCTAGGCGAAATCGTGGACCGATATTGCCCATTTTCAATACCAAACAAACTAGAAGTATCTATGCAAAATTTCAGCTCGATAGCTACTTCCATTTGGACTCTATCGTGTTTTCAACAGACAGACAGACGGACGGACATGGCTAGATCGTCTTAGAATCTAATAAGGATCCAGAATATATATACTTTTATGGGTCTTAGACGAATATTTCAATGTGTTACAAACGAAATGACAAAAACAATATACCTCCCATCTTTTTGATGGTGGGTATAAAATTTGCTGATAACACTTTACGTATACTTAATTTTTATTTTCAAACTAATAATTAATAATACTCATACGTATGGTAGTCCTTAATAAGCAATTATTATGTATGCTCATCATTAAAAAAAAAATATCGCGGTATATTCATTTTTGTATTCACATAGTAACACATTGAAAAAATTAATCATAAACCCACAAATACAGATACATACATACACTTATTAAATATTAACGTATGGTGAATAAAATACGAACATGTATAAAATGAACAAAAACACTTGCAAAAAATGATTTTTATGCAAGAAATTAGCGAATCGACATTTTCGCTCTGTATTCTTTTTGTACACATTTCTTTTCAAATTATACCAAAAAGATTCAATAGGGCGCAAAACGATTTTGCCATGTCTGAAGGACATAAGGCTTTGAAGTAGACTAAATGCTATACTGAAGAGTAGATTATAAACTAAACTATTAATATAGTCCATAGTCAACTAGACAATGGACTAGACTACACACTAAACTGTAGACCAGTTTATGGAACCGACAACAAACCAGACTATATACTAGAGACTAGACTATAGACTAGACTATAGACTAACTATAGACTAGACTATAGACTAGACTATAGACTAGACTATAGACTAGACTATAGACTAGACTAGACTAGACTATAGACTATAGACTAGACTATAGACTAGACTATAGACTAGACTATAGACTAGACTATAGACTAGACTATAGACTAGACTATAGACTAGACTATAGACTAGACTATAGACTAGACTATAGACTAGACTATAGACTAGACTATAGACGAGACTACTATAGACTAGACTATAGACTAGACTATACTAGACTATAGACTAGACTATAGACTAGACTATAGACTAGACTATAGACTAGACTATAGACTATACTATAGACTAGACTATAGACTAGACTATAGACTAGACTATAGACTAGACTATAGACTAGACTATAGACTAGACTATAGACTAGACTATAGACTAGACTATAGACTAGACTATAGACTAGACTATAGACTAGACTATAGACTAGACTATAGACTAGACTATAGACTAGACTAGACTAGACTATAGACTAGACTATAGACTAGACTATAGACTAGACTATAGACTAGACTATAGACTAGACTATAGACTAGACTATAGACTAGACTATAGACTAGACTATAGACTAGACTATAGACTAGACTATAGACTAGACTATAGACTAGACTATAGACTAGACTATAGACTAGACTATAGACTAGACTATAGACTAGACTATAGACTAGACTATAGACTAGACTATAGACTAGACTATAGACTAGACTATAGACTAGACTATAGACTAGACTATAGACTAGACTATAGACTAGACTATAGACTAGACTATAGACTAGACTATAGACTAGACTATAGACTAGACTATAGACTAGACTATAGACTAGACTATAGACTAGACTATAGACTAGACTATAGACTAGACTATAGACTACTATAGACTAGACTATAGACTAGACTATAGACTAGACTATAGACTAGACTATAGACTAGACTATAGACTAGACTATAGACTAGACTATAGACTAGACTATAGACTAGACTATAGACTAGACTATAGGACTAGACTATAGACTAGACTATAGACTAGACTATAGACTAGACTATAGACTAGACTATAGACTAGACTATAGACTAGACTATAGACTAGACTATAGACTAGACTATAGACTAGACTATAGACTAGACTATAGACTAGACTATAGACTAGACTATAGACTAGACTATAGACTAGACTATAGACTAGACTATAGACTAGACTATAGACTGACTATAGACTAGACTATAGACTAGACCTATAGACTACTATAGACTAGACTATACTAGACTAGAACTATAGACTAGACTATAGACTAGACTATAGACTAGACTATAGACTAGACTATAGACTAGACTATAGACTAGACTATAGACTAGACTATAGACTAGACTATAGACTAGACTATAGACTAGACTATAGACTAGACTATAGACTAGACTATAGACTAGACTATAGACTAGACTATAGACTAGACTATAGACTAGACTATAGACTAGACTATAGACTAGACTATAGACTAGACTATAGACTAGACTATAGACTAGACTATAGACTAGACTATAGACTAGACTATAGACTAGACTATAGACTAGACTATAGACTAGACTATAGACTAGACTATAGACTAGACTATAGACTAGACTATAGACTAGACTATAGACTAGACTATAGACTAGACTATAGACTAGACTATAGACTAGACTATAGACTAGACTATAGACTAGACTATAGACTAGACTATAGACTAGACTATAGACTAGACTATAGACTAGACTATAGACTAGACTATAGACTAGATTATAGACTAGACTATAGACTAGACTATAGACTAGACTATAGACAGGACTATAAACTAGACTATAGACTAGACTCTAGAGTAGACTATAGACTAGACTAGACTATAGACTAGACTATAGACTAGACTATAGACTAGACTATAGACTATAGACTACTATAGACTAGACTATAGACTAGACTATAGACTAGACTATAGACTAGACTATAGACTAGACTATAGACTAGACTATAGACTAGACTATAGACTAGACTATAGACTAGACTATAGACTAGACTATAGACTAGACTATAGACTAGACTATAGACTAGACTATAGACTAGACTATAGACTAGACTATAGACTAGACTATAGACCAGACTATAGACTAGACTATAGACTAGACTATAGACTAGACTATAGACTAGACTATAGACTAGACTATAGACTAGACTATAGACTAGACTATAGACTAGACTATAGACTAGACTATAGACTAGACTATAGACTAGACTATAGACTAGACTATAGACTAGACTATAGACTAGACTATAGACTAGACTATAGACTAGACTATAGACTAGACTATAGACTAGACTATAGACTAGACTATAGACTAGACTATAGACTAGACTATAGACTAGACTACTAGACTAGACTATAGACTACTAGGACAGACTATAGACTAGACTATAGACTAGACTATAGACTAGACTTTAGCCTAGACTGTAACTAGATATAAACTAGACTGTAGACTATTTTATAGGCTAGACGATTAAGGGAAAATTATTTAAAGTTGTTTTGATGTAAGTATAAAGAGTGCTGTTAACTTTAAATTTTCTCTGCTATTATATAATGTTATCAGTTGATTAGGTCTTCTTTTGTAGTTGATTTTATAGTTTACAGTTAACTTGAAAATACCCTTAAATAAATTAATTGCCTAATACTGGTTCAACAAAATATATTTGTTCAATTAGAATGAGAAAGTTATTCCCCTCAACTGAAGTTCAGTAGTCTGAAATAAGTCTGTATTCCTAAATTATTTTTAAATTTACATCATTGGCTTTAATGGGGATTATAGAAGTTTCGGTAATGCTTACTTTAACACTCTAATTAGTGTTTTTGCTCTTTTGTAATTGAGATAAAAAAGTCAAACATTTCAATAAAATTTTACATTCACCTTTGTTACAAAATCAACAAAAAATATATTGCCATTTAATTAATATACTCTTATGTATTATATGAGATATTTGACCATAACGTATAAATAACATTTTTGTAAAAATTTTACAAATTACATGGTTTCAAATTAACTATGATTACAAAATGCATTGTTAGTGGTTTTAAATATTGAGTGGGTTTTCATTGTATAAACTATTCGCCACAAACTAATAACAATTATTGGTTTTAGCGAAAAAAAAAAACAAACAAAATTGAAAATTATTTCAAAACTTTAAAATGTTTGTTTATGCTTAAAAAAAATTAATACGAAAGTTAACTGTGGCAACAAGGAAAAACAGCATAAGTGGTATTTTATAATTTTTAGGCGATAGTTGTTAGTTCCAATACAAAATTGCCTTAAATTGATACAAAATGAGCGTGAGTATAGTAATTAAATTGTATCTAAATAATTTGAGATATAAGATTTATATTAAACATAATTTAGTTTTTATTTTTCCTGGTCTCTGGTATATCCAGTGCAGCAGCTAAAATAATAACTACATAACTGTATTGCTTAATGATTTCTGATTTAAAAACAACAGCAACATACATTGAGATGGACCCACAAACTATAGTCAAGTTTTTCCATTTAACACCAAAAGGCAAAAACTTAATGAATAAATATAGAAAAATGAATGAATAAATGGTCAAATACACACAAAATCAACCAAAAACAGCAGCCACAGAATAGTGGGTGGTGGCACAACGACGATGGTAGAATATTGGTGGCAATTGTGTGTGAAAGAAACAGAAAATTTGAATTTATAACAATTTATTCAAATCGCTAAAATCATGCAATGCACGTTCGCTAGTCGTTCATTTGCTACACATACAAATAAAGAGCTGAAATAAACAAATAAAAAACAAAACAAAATAATAAATAAATTTCTCATTTTATTGTATACTTTTAGACTTAGCGCTGTCGTTGTTTTTATTGTTGTTCGATATTAATTACAATATTTTAGTTGGAATTGTTTGAAAATGAAATCGGAAAAATAATCAAAATATTCATACAGCCCGCCAAGTACATATATAAGTGTCATAATAGTATGTATATTTGTACCCTACATCTCTACACTGAGTGTGTTTGAAGTACATAAAATATGACCCAATTCAACAATTTTGATCAAACTATAGGTTCCAATGACACTACAATGAAATTTGTTAAGCTTATTAACTCTGACCCAAAGGGGTCTAAACATAACAAAATGTTTATTTATAAAAATTAAATCATATTTATTCAAAGTCGACCAAGCCCGAACATACTTTTCTAATTGCTTATATGTATATCGAAACTATTTTTAAGTGGGAATTTTATTACTATTTGCCACAGGACTAAAAACATGAAACGCTAGAAAAATAATCAAAAAGGCTACATAAAAGCAAATTATAGCATCATAATAGGTACTATTTTCATATTATATATTTAATTTTTTTTTATTTAGCAAATTATACTATTGCGTGTTCTGTAATGAATTTGGCGAGAGTTTCAAATATTAGTTTTTTTAACTTTCTTAAACACATACTAAATTACTCACATAAGCAAATAATATATATATAGATAATTAACTGGAATATTTGTTTACGAATTTTGGTGGGTGTGTGCTGGCTCCGATATAACATTGTATATTTTTAAGGTAATTCATTTAAGCTGAGATCAAATGTATGTGTAGCATATTGCATATATGTTCAGTTTTATGGTTAATAAACTGAACTAGAACTGAACTAGATCTGAACTAGAACTAAACTAGAACTGAACTAGAAATGAACTAGAACTGAACTAGAACTGAACTAGAACTGAACTAGAACTGAACTAGAACTGAACTAGAACTGAACTAGAACTAGAACTGAACTAGAACTGAACTAGAACTGAACTAGAACTGAACTAGAACTGAACTAGAACTGAACTAGAACTAACCTAGAACTGAACTAGAACTGAACTAGAACTGAACTAGAACTGAACTAGAACTGAACTAGAACTGAACTAGAACTGAACTAGAACTGAACTAGAACTGAACTAGAACTGAACTAGAACTGAACTAGAACTGAACTAGAACTGAACTAGAACTGAACTAGAACTGAACTATACTTAATATTTGGGTTGGTATTTTGTTACAGATTGTGGGTAGTGATACTTTCAGTGTATTTCTACCGTATTCATTCTGGAAACGTTCAATTTTGTATTTTCCCTGGGATCTGTGTCTTGTGTTATGCGAATGATCGATAGCTTGAAGAAGCGTTGTATTATTATGAAATTCTTTAAGTATTGTTATATAATATATATTTTTAACGGTTAAGATATTTAACGACTTGGCAATGCCATCAGAATTTTCATTGGTGCGATTTGTTGTTTCATTATTGATGTCATTTATATGGTATTGATGTTTTTTCCATAGTATTTTAAGTATGCGTTCCTGAGTTTTTTGTAATGTACTTTTGTATTTCACGTTTCCCCAAGCCGATATCCCATGTCTTATATATGATTCGACTAAAGAGAAATATGCTTGACGCAGTACATTATAGGTAGCACAATTACTTAAATGATATAGAATATATGACGTTTTTCGAAGTTTTTTTTGTAGACTTTCTATATGCGTTTTCCATTTGAATGTGTTGTCGACATATACTCCTAGGTATTTATACGAATTCACCATTTCTATAATAGTCGAACAGTTATCATTGTTACTGATGTTTTTATTGGCATTCTGGTGTAAACATTCATAATCATGATATTTTATTTCTATGTTTGAGCTGGTAAGATGGGGAGGTTTTATGTGCATTAACTTGGTTTTGTTTGCATTGATGATAAGTCCACTAACGTGGCACCATTTCGTTGCAATGTCTAATTGTTCTTGCATTGTTTCAGTTGCATTTTTTATGTGTTTATCCGCAACTACTATAGCTGTATCATCAGCGTATGCAAAAGTTGTGTCTTTTAAGCGTTTCATCATGTCATTAGCATATAATATGTATAATATTGGGCCTAGTTTGGATCCTTGCGGCACACCATAATCACATGATACGTTGTTGCTTAGTTCATTGTTGATTTTTACGCGAAAAGATCTACATTCTAAATAGCTTTTAAACCAGTTTAATATATTTCCTCGTATACCATTTCTTTCAAGAATTTGGACCATTTTAATATGCGACAGAGTATCAAACGCTTTACTGAAGTCGATGAACATTACTAGTATATGCATGTGTTTACTCAAACATCCGTTAATGAGATTTGAAAAGTTACCCAATAGTTGGTTTATATTTTTACCCTTTTGAAACCCAAATTGATTCTTGTTAATAATTGTATATTTATCCAAAAAACTTTTGAGTCTTCTGACAACGATTTCTTCGAGAATTTTTTCTATTGTTGGTAGTATGGCTATTGGCCTATAGTTATTGTAATCAATTCTATTACCAGTTTTATAAATTGGTCTAACGATAGAGGTTTTTAATATATTAGGTACAATAGCTTGTTCTATACTTGAATTAATTAATTTGGTTATTATTGGGGTTAAATAGTTAGCGTTATTTTTAATATCTATTGCTCGTATGCCATCGGCTCCTGCACCTTTTCTTGAATTTAATGTGTTTAGGATGTTATATATTTCCTCTTCACTGGCATAGTCATTATAGATTGAGTTTTGCAGCGATGTTTCAATATTATTTGTGGTTTTTATGTCACAGTTGTGTACTATTTTTTGGATATTTGCATTAAAATTTAACGCGAAATTATTTACTATATCGCCTACATTCTCGTTTTTAAAGTTTTTTGTTATAAAGCTATCAATATTTGTATTATTTTTACCAATTATTTCATTAATAAGTTGCCAGGTTGCGCGTATATCGTTTCTTTTTTCAATAAATTTATTTTTATAATATGTGTTTTTTTCATAAGTTATTTTTTTGTTTAATAAGTTTCTAAAAGATTTATATTCTTTTCATAGATTTTGTTTTTGCGGTTATTTCGCCATTTTTTAAAAAGTTTATCCCGTACCTCACAATATTTCACAATTTCTTCCGAAATCCACGGATTTAACGATCTTTTTATATTTTGTTGTTGTTTTTTTGTCGACTTTTTATATATTTCACTGAATTTTTCATGTAATTTGTTATATAAACCATTTGCATTTTTCTCCTGTTGCATTATAATATTCCAATTTATTGCCTGAATTTGTTTATTTATTTTAAAATTACTAAATTGTGGCCCCTGTCTTATTGTGGTTTGTTCTCCCTGTTTGTTTATTTCTTCATTTAAACAACAAAACAGAGAGTAGTGATCAGAAATACTTGTTGTTATTATTAGTGCATGTGCTTTTGTTGTTTTGGTATTTCTCAATAAGATATGATCGATACACGTGTTGGTGTTTCTTTTTACATCTTCACGTGTACTTTCGTTTATCATACATTGCAGTCCATTACACATTACCATGTTAAGATATGTTGTTGTTGTGCAGCTTTCTCTTAAAATATCAATATTTATATCTCCTGCTATTATAATCTCTTGTTATACCCTACACCACTTTAGTGGGGAGGGTATATTGGGTTTGTGCTGATGTTTGTAACGCACAATAATATTGGTCCTATACCCACCTTAAAGTATACCAATCGGCTCAGAATCATTTTCTGAGTCGATTTAGCTATGTCCGTCCGTCTGTCCGTCCGTCTGTCCGTCCGTCTGTCCGTCCGTCTGTCCGTCCGTCTGTCCGTCCGTCCGTCCGTCCGTCCGTCCGTCCGTCCATGTAAACCTTGTAATCAAACTACAGGTCGCAATTTTGAAGATAATTCAATGAAATTTGGTACATGATCTTCTATTGTCCCAGGGACGAAGCCTATTGAAAATGGTTAAGATCGGTCCATTATTTCACCTAGCCCCCATACAACTGAACCCCCCAATAGGGCTTGTAATCTTTGTAATCAAACTACAGGTCGCAATTTTGAAGATAATTCAATGAAATTTGGTACATGATCTTCTATTGTCCCAGGAACGAAGCCTATTGAAAATGGTTAAGATCGGTCCATTATTTCACCTAGCCCCCATACAACTGAACCCCCCAATAGGGCTTGTAATCCTTGTAATCAAACTACAGGTCGCAATTTTGAAGATAATTCAATGAAATTTGGTACATATTCTTCTATTGTCCCAGGGACGAAGCCTGTTGAAAATGGTTAACATCGGTACATTATTTCACCTAGCCCCCATACAACTGAACGAATAGGGCTTTTAAAACTTGTAATCAAACTACAGGTCGCAATTTTGGAGATAATTCAATAAAATTTAGCACATGATCTTTTATGGTACCGAAGATGGAGCCTGTTGAAAATGGTTTACATCGGTCCATTATTTCACGTAGCCCCCATACAACTGAACCCCCGAATAGGGCTTTTAAAACTTGTAATCAAACTACAGGTCGCAATTTTGGAGATAATTCAATGAAATTTGGCACATGATCTTTTATGGTACCGTAGACGAAGCCTGTTGAAAATGGTTAACATCGGTCCATTATTTCACCTAGCCCCCATACAACTGAACCCCCGAATAGGGCTTTTAAAACTTGTAATCAAACTACAGGTCGCAATTTTGGAGATAATTCAATAAAATTTAGCACATGATCTTTTATGGTACCGAAGATGAAGCCTGTTGAAAATGGTTTACATCGGTCCATTATTTCACCTAGCCCCCATACAACTGAATCCCTCGAACAGGGCTTTTAAAACTTGTAATCAAACTACAGGTCGCAATTTTGGAGATAATTCAACGAAATTTGGCACATGATCTTTTATGGTATCGTAGACGAAGCCTATTGAAAATGGTTAATATCGGTCCATTATTTCACCTAGCCCCCATACAACTGAACCCCCGAATAGGGCTTTTAAAACTTGTAATCAAACTACAGGTCGCAATTTTGGAGATAATTCAATGAAATTTGGCACATGATCTTTTATGGTACCGTAGATGAAGCCTTGTGAAAATGGTTTACATCGGTCCATTATTTTACCTAGCCCCCATACAACTGAACCCGCCGAATAGGGCTTTTAAGTTCATAATTATGTTTAATATACTCATATCTCGACAAAAAGCTGCAATAACCAAGTTGTATACAAGACTTGATGACCCCCACGAATTCCATAATAATAGGTTCTCATATGACCCTAGCCCCTATGAAAAGCCCCCATCAAAATTTCACTTAAATGTCCACAATTTTATTCAACAATAAACGGCTTAAGTATGTATATCTAAGGCAAGGTACAATTCAACTTAAATGCTTTATTATGGCAACTAAATCACATTATATTTTTGTCAAAGGTGTAGGGTATTATATGGTCGGCCTCGCCCGACTATAATTTCTTACTTGTTTATTTTTGATGTTGTTTATGATAGACTCTAGTTCGTTGATAAACATTGGTATATTTTGATGTGGGGGACGGTAAATGGATAGCAGAGAAATTATTTTGTTATTTATATTGATATCTATTCGTATGCATTCGAAAGATATGGGGTTTAGACTAATCTCAGTAAATGACAAATACTCTGCAATGTAAACTACAATTCCTCCTCCTTTAGTTTCTCTGTTTAGGAATACAGAGTTGAAACCTTTTATTGTGTAAAAAATGTTTTCGTTATCGGTTATGTTTGTTTCAACTAGTACTATGATTTTAATTTTGGATATTATGTTGTTTATTGTTGAGAGAAAAGATGTGAAATTAAGTCTAAGTGATCGTATGTTCATGTATATAAGTGATATGGGATAACTTACTAGTTCTTTATTAATTTTACTAAAAGTATTTAATGTTTGTGTTTGTTTATTATACCCTCCACCACCATCAGTGGTGATAGAGGGTATATATAACTTTGTCATTCCGTGTGTAACACCAAGAAATATTCATCTGAGACCCAACAAAGTATATATATTCTGGGTCCTTATGAAATTCTGAGTCGATTTAGCTATGTCCGTCTGTCCGTCCGTCTGTCTGTCTGTCTGTCTGTCTGTCTGTAAAACACGCTCACGTTAAAACGAAGCAATATAATTTAACCAAATTCACCCAAAATATTCATTATTATCCGGTACAGTTTGGTATTGAAAATGAGCAATATCGGTTCACATCGGGAGAAGTTATGAATCAAAATTTAAAACAACCTCGAAAAAAATAAGCATTTTTTTCACATTCTAATGTAATTTTCTCCAAAACTATGCAAGATAATTCCATGAAAATCACCATACATTCGTTTCTACACAAGATCTAGATCCGTGCAGAAAATTGCCAGAATCGGTCCACAATTTCATATACCTCCCATACAAAATTACATATTCCCGGAAAATGGGTTTTTCGTTAATAACTTCCATCACAATGTCGATATCTTCACAAAATTTTACAAATTAAAATCTTATGTCAGTAGAATTCTTTCAGAGAAAGATTTTCTGGATCGGTCCATAATTGGACATAGCTCCCATACAAGGTCCCCTCCCGAAAATCACTTAAACGCGCATAACTCATTACTAAATTAAGATATCCATACAAAATTTGGTATAAGTATTGCCCATATACATAGAAATATTACTGTGAAAATTTTTTCCGATCGGTTCAAAATTGGTCATAGCTCCCATACAAGGTCCCCTCCCGAAAATCACTTAAACGCGCATAACTCATTACTAAATTAAGATATCCATATAAAATTTGGTACAAGTATTGCCCATATACATAGAAATATTACTGTGAAAATTTTTTCCGATCGGTTCAAAATTGGTCATAGCTCCCATACAAGGTCCCCTCCCGAAAATCACTTAAACGCGCATAACTCATTACTAAATTAAGATATCCATACAAAATTTGGTATAAGTATTGCCCATATACATAGAAATATTACTGTGAAAATTTTTTCCGATCGGTCCAAAATTGGTCATGGCTCCCATACAAGGTCTCCTCCCGAAAATCACTTAAACGCGCATAACTCATTACTTAATTAAGATATCCATATAAAATTTGGTATAAGTATTGCCCATATGCATAGAAATATTACTGTGAAAGTTTTTTCCGATCGGTTCAAAATTGGTCATAGCTCCCATACAAGGTCCCATCCCGAAAATCACTTAAACGCGCATAAATCATTACTTAATTAAGATATCCATATAAAATTTGGTACAAGTATTGCCCATATACATAGAAATATTACTGTGAAAATTTTTTCCGATCGGTTCAAAATTGGTCATAGCTCCCATACAAGGTCCCCTCCCGAAAATCACTTAAACGCGCATAACTCATTACTAAATTAAGATATCCATACAAAATTTGGTATAAGTATTGCCCATATACATAGAAATATTACTGTGAAAATTTTTTCCGATCGGTCCAAAATTGGTCATGGCTCCCATACAAGGTCCCCTCCCGAAAATCACTTAAACGCGCATAACTCATTACTTAATTAAGATATCCATATAAAATTTGGTATAAGTATTGCCCATATACATAGAAATATTACTGTGAAAATTTTTTCCGATCGGTTCAAAATTGGTCATAGCTCCCATACAAGGTCCCCTCCCGAAAATCACTTAAACGCGCATAACTCATTACTAAATTAAGATATCCATACAAAATTTGGTATAAGTATTGCCCATGTGCATAGAAATATTACTGTGAAAGTTTTTTCCGATCGGTCCATAATTGGTCATAGCTCCCATACAAGGTCCTCCCGAAAATCACTTAAACGCGCATAAATCATTACTTAATTAAGATATCCATATGAAATTTGGTACAAGTATTGCACATATGCGCGGAAATATTATTGGGAAATTTTTTTCCGATCGGTCCATAATTGGTCATAGCTCCCATACAAGGTCCCCTCCCGAAAATCACTTAAACGCTCATAACTCATTACTAACTATAAAGTTTGGCAGAAGTAATGCTCATATACAGAGAAATATTACTGTGAAATTGTTTTCCTATCGGTCCATAATTGATCATAGCTGCTATACAAGGTGCCTTTCAGAAAACACTTAAAGGCACATAACTCATTAGGAAATAGTGATACCCATAAAATATTTGGCATTAATACTATTTTTGTACACATAAATGTTATTTCAAAATTTTTTTCACGATTAGTCCAACCTTGGTCATAGCTCCCATATAAGGTTCCCTCCCGAAAATCAATTAAACGCACATAATTCATTACCAAATATTGATATCATACATTTAGCAAAATTATTGCTCTTATATACATAAATTACACTATAAAATTGTTTTACGATCGGTCCATATTTGGTCATAGCTCTTATACTAGGTCCCCTCCAGAAAATCACTTAAATGCACAATATTCATTACCAAATAATGATATAGATACAGAATTTTGAAATTTTGTTTTTATATATAATTCGTCATAGCTCTCATACAAGGACCTTTTACGAAAATCTCTTAAACGCACATTACTCATTACCAAATAAAGCTATTGATACAAAATTTGCCACAAATATTAGTTTTGTATACAAAAATTCTATTTCAAGATTTCTCACGATCGGCTCATAACATGGGTGCGGCCGGTGCCATACAAGGTTCCCTTCCGAAAATCACTTAAACACACATTACTTATTACTAAATTACGATATAGATATAAAATTTTACTGAAATATAGCTTTTATGTACAGAAATTTAGCTTAAAGAATTTTTTACGATCGGACTATAATTGGTCATATCTAGGTCCTGCCCGTGAAAGCACTTTAACCGTATTTAACTAGTTGCATTATCAATTTGTGTAGATTATATATATGTATTTTGAAAATCCTTTAATTTTCACACACATGCATACATGCAAATTACTAAATTTCGCTAAGCGCTACACAGTGGTATAGGAAAAAAAAAGAGGGAAATAATTCGGTAACTTCTAAACGGTTAATCCGATTTTAATGAAATTTGGTATGCACAAAGAGGAGGTGTTGTCGAGTTTAGGTTTTGAATTTGGACCTTATAGGCCAACCAGGGGCCCGGCGGGGGGTCCTCAAATTAGGACACCTCGGCTATGTTAAATTTTTAAAACGATCCTATTTCTTCATTTGAGTTCCGATTTAAAAAAAATTTCGTATATAGAATCTCCTCATCGAGCACTATAAAAAATGTCGTCGTAGCAGTAAATTATCTCTTATAGTTTAGGAGATATTCGCATTTGAATATTAAAATTTTAAAATTTTTACCGTCCTTACTTTAGTTTTTTTTGATAATAGCAGGTCCAAATATTTCCGATTTTCGCCATTTTTTTTTTATTTGCTTAACAACAAGTTTATATACCAAGCAGTGAAAGAATTATGTAAAAATCATGACTGAGTCCAAAGTTATAGGCATTTAAATTTAAAAAATTAAAAAAAAGGCGATTTTTTGTCATTTTTTTTGGGAAAAAAGTATCTTTTTCTTTTTAAGTTATCTAAAAAGTTTCTAAGAAGATGTATATAGAATTTATACTTTTGGAAAGCTGACTTTACATAAAATACGATAAATGAAACAAAACCTAAAAATTTTTGATACCGAGGGAACCAGGTCCATCCAAAAAAACCCTATTTTTTATGGAAAATTAAATTTTGAGCAAAAATTCTCAAATCGCATAGTCGATATCAAATTATAGTGACCTGTTTTATATGACCCAATAAGTTCTTAATCATTTTGTAACGGGTTTCGATAACCCCGCCCCTGGTATGGATATAATAGGCAAAAAAACCAAAAAATCCCATTTTGGGATTTTTTAAAACTTTTTTGGGAATTCCGGGATTTCTAATAAGAAAATTCGAAATTTTTATTTAATTTTGGATTTTGAGGAATTCCGGGATTTCTAATAAGAAAATTCAAAATTTTGATTTAATTTGGATTTTAAGTAAAAAAATCTACCTAACTGTAAAATTTCATCAAAAAATATTCATAAATAAAATTTTTATTGCAATTTAAAAAATTTGTATCTTCGCAAAAACTGAATAAAAAACATTTTTTAATTTTTTTAAAAAAAGTATTCCGCGAATTTTTTAATTTTCAAAAATTATATACAGTTTTGAAAAATAGACAAAATTACCTTTCCATTGATATATAACATGCCTACCTAATGTTTTTTAAGTGACAAATTAATTAGGGAAAACTCAACATCTTTTAGAAAATTTACCTAGCACTATTATTTTCATCCATATATGTAACAAATTTAAGAGTTAACCTTATGGATGAAAATAATAGTGCTAGGCAAATTTTCTAAAAGATGTTGAGTTTTCCCTAATTAATTTGTCACTTAAAAAACATTAGGTAGGCATGTTATATATCAATGGAAAGGTAATTTTGTCTATTTTTCAAAACTGTATATAATTTTTGAAAATTAAAAAATTCGCGGAATACTTTTTTTAAAAAAAATTAAAAAATGTTTTTTATTCAGTTTTTGCGAAGATACAAATTTTTCTAATTGCAATAAAAATTTTATTTATGAATATTTTTTGATGAAATTTTACAGTTAGGTAGATTTTTTTTACTTAAAATCCAAAATTAAATCAAAATTTTGAATTTTCTTATTAGAAATCCCGGAATTCCCAAAAAAGTTTTAAAAAATCCCAAAAATGGGATTTTTTAGTTTTTTGCCTATTTTATCCATACCAGGGGCGGGGTTATCGAAACCCGTTACAAAATGATTAAGAACATATTGGGTCATATAAAACAGGTCACTATAATTTCATATCGACTATGCGATTTGAGAATTTTTGCTCAAGATTTAATTTTCCATAAAAAATAGGGTTTTTTTGGATGGACCTGGTCCCCTCGGTATCAAAAATTGTTAGGTTTTGTTTCATTTATCGTACTTTATGTAAAGTCAGCTTTCCAAAAAGTATAAATTCTATATACATCTTCTTAGAAACTTTTTAGATAACTTAAAAAGAAAAAGATACTTTTTTCCCAAAAAATGACAAAAAATCGCCTTTTTTTAATTTTTTAATTAAAATGCCTATAACTTTGGACTCAGTCATGATTTTTACATAATTCTTTCACTGCTTGATATATAAACTTGTTGTTAAGCGAATAAAACAAAATGGCGAAAATCGGGAATATTTGGACCTGCTATTATCAAAAAAAACTAAAGTAAGGACGGTAAAAATTTTAAAATTTTAATTTTCAAATGCGAATATCTCCTAAACTATAAGAGATAATTTACTGCTATGACAACATTTTTTATAGTGCTCGATGAGGAGATTCTATATACGAAATTTTTTTTAAATCGGAACTCAAATGAAGAAATAGGATCGTTTTAAAAATTTAACATAGCCGAGGTGTCCTAATTTGATGACCCCCCGCCGGGCCCCTGGTTGGCCTATAAGGTCCAAATTCAAAACCTAAACTCGACAACACCTCCTCTTTGTGCACACCAAATTTCATTAAAATCGGATTAACCGTTTAGAAGTTACCGAATTATTTCCCTCTTTTTTTTTTCCTATACCACTGTGCGCTATAAAAATATAAAGAAAATTGCATTTGTAATGTTCAATAAATCTTGGAATTGTAATAGATTTAAGCTGTTTAAATCTTGGGATTTTTCAATTTAAGACATGAGATAACTTATTTCTACAAATATTTGACCAATTAGAAAAGTCTTAATATAAAGTAGCTGGTGGAGGGTATTTAAGATTCGGCTCAGCCGAATTTAGCACTCTAACTTGTTCATTTTTTGTTTTATTAAGAAAGATGTTTATGAATATAAAAAGTGTATGTTTTATTTTGTTTACATTGTGTTTGAAATAGACTCAATGTCAGCAGCGTTATTGATGATAAAGAGTGGAGAGTTTTCATTTTTACGTGCACATATATTGCCATTGCGTACCCAGATATATTTCCAATTGGCCTCCTTTGCCTTGGTTTTAGCAAGCCAGAGAAGGCGACGATTGTTGAAGGTCAATTCATCATTTATGTATATAAACTTAAATTTATTGCCTTGGTTTTCATTATTGATAAGGTTTGCATCGACTCTGTGCCTTTCAATTTTATTCATTAACTCGTTTTTTTTGTTAAGTGTAGCGAATTCTACAATTATCTTATTACTTTGTTTCAAACGGTAGGCTCTATTTATGTCCCCTACGTTTACATCCACATTAACTGATGTAGCTATTGTTTTAATGATATCATACTCGGACATTTGTTTATTCTCAATATTTTTTATTTCAATGTTTTTGCTCAGTTGTTGTTGTTGGAGCTTGTTTATTTCTTTCTGCATGGATATTATTTGTTTCTCCTTTTCCTTATCTTTCTCCATGAGATCATTGATTTGACTCTCTCTTTGTTTATCTTTCTCATTTAGATCTTTAATTTGAGTAACCAGTGTCGCAAGAGTAGTAGATATGGATGAAAGAGTAACATGTATCTCTTCTTTTATTTCTACCATTCCCAGCGGTAAATGAAACAAAGTACTTAGATAATATTCGATGACATCAGTATGACGTTCTAAGCGAGCAATCTAAGTACTTAGAGTGCAATGTATGCGTAATCCAACATATCATGCACTTTAATTATAACATAGATTACGATTTAAGCAGAGAGTTAGCTGCCTTTTTCATTTTGTTTTTTGTTTTTATTTCTTATAAAAACCTAAAGTACCGTTTTATTTTTCTTTTGTATACTACATGAAAAGAAGAATCTTTTTGTATCAGTTTAAAGTTGATCTTTTGTAAGTGAAGTTGTGTTTTGTTAAAAAAGTTATTTTATTGTAAAAATTTAAAATAATTGTGGTGATCTAAACGGCAGAAATGGATTTAAAAATTGGGGTAAATTTATTTCATACATTCTAGTTTTAATACTGATAATTTCCTCCTGATTGTTTACAGGATCTGTAAAGGAAGATGGCCGAAAGTTTCAAAAGAAAATTAAGATTAATTTCATTTATCTTCGTTAAAATTGTTTAATTATATTTTTATTGAATTAACTATAATACATGTTTATTATTTGATAATAATTTTTAAATAAACTTACATAATTTTAAAATAAATATAAAAAAATATATATTTTTTCTATAACAAAAAGGGAAGACAAATGCAAATAGGATTGTAATCTACATACATTACTATTTGCAAGCGTTTATAGGCGTCTCATTAACTTCGCTTAGAACTCCACACATTATGTAAGTGAAATTTTAATTTGTCCTAATGATATTGTGGCTTACATTCTAAGCGAGAGCACATCGATGTGGCAGCCTAGGACACTTTTATGTTAAATCTAAGTAGAAGAATAAGTGAAAGCATCACCACTGACTGCCACGAAATATCACTTAGATAAGCGAGTACATAATGTATATTTTTACCGCTGGGTTGTTGTTTTGACATCTTTCATATCTGATTTGAATTCTGAGACGTCGGATTCCAATTTACATAGTTTGTTGTTGACAGAGGTCAGTGACATATTCTCCTTAAATTTTTTAGCTTGGTCATTTTCTACATCCTCTTCGTCATCAGCTCGGGCTTTTTTCTTGTTGTTATTGTCACCAAACACCACAGTTTGGTAAAGAGTATTCGGTGACCGATTACGTGGTTTACATATGTGGCATTTCCACGATGTTTTTTTCTCTCCGTACATACTCAGATATGTGCTTTCAGAGAGAGGGGAGCACGGAGAGAAGTGGTAATTGGAATTGCAATTGAAACACTTCACATAGTTTGTTGTTGTAATTTCTTTTTGCATTGATTGCATATTACTGGCATACTCATCTTTTCACTTTCTTTGATATTTTAAAAACACCGGCTTTTGTTTATTATTGTTTTGGTATTTTTTTAAAAATTATTTAAAACAATAAGCTTTTTTAATTGTTTTATTAAGGGTTTCAAAATAGTTTTAATAGTTTTGTATTTGATATAGTTTTTTTGTTTAATATTTATTTTCTTTTTAATTGTTTTACTTTACTGACTAGAACTGAACTAGAACTGAACTAGAACTGAACTAGAACTGAACTAGAACTGAACTAGAACTGAACTAGAAACTGAACTAGAACTGAACTAGAAACTGAACTAGAACTGAACTAGAACTGAACTAGAACTGAACTAGAACTGAACTAGAACTGAACTAGAACTGAACTAGAACTGAACTAGAACTGAACTAGAACTGAACTAGAACTGTACTAGAACTGAACTAGAACTGAACTAGAACTAGAACTGAACTAGAACTGAACTAGAACTGAACTAGAACTGAACTAGAACTGAACTAGAACTGAACTAGAACTGAACTAGAACTGAACTAGAACTGAACTAGAACTGAACTAGAACTGAACTAGAACTGAACTAGAACTGAACTAGAACTAGAACTGAACTAGAACTGAACTAGAACTGAACTAGAACTGAACTAGAACTGAACTAGAACTGAACTAGAACTGAACTAGAACTGAACTAGAACTGAACTAGAACTGAACTAGAACTGAACTAGACTGAACTGGAACTGAACTAGAACTGAACTGGAACTGAACTGGAACTGAACTGGAACTGAACTAGAACTGAACTAGAACTGAACTAGAACTGAACTAGAACTGAACTAGAACTGAACTAGAACTGAACTAGAACTGAATTAGAACTGAACTAGAACTGAACTAGAACTGAACTAGAACTGAACTAGAACTGAACTAGAACTGATCTAGAACTGAACTAGAAACTGAACTAGAACTGAACTAGAACTGAACTAGAACTGAACTAGAACTGAACTAGAACTGAACTAGAACTGAACTAGAACTGAACTAGAACTGAACTAGAACTGAACTAGAACTGAACTAGAACTGAACTAGAACTGAACTAGAACTGAACTAGAACTGAACAAGAACTGAACAAGAACTGAACTAGAACTGAACAAGAACTGAACTAGAACTGAACTAGAACTGAACTAGAACTAAACTAGAACTGAACTAGAAATGAACTAGACTGAACTAGAACTGAACTAGAACTGAACTAGAACTGAACTAGAACTGAACTAGAACTGAACTAGAACTGAACTAGAACTGAACTAGAACTGAACTAGAACTGAACTAGAACTGAACTAGAACTGAACTAGAATTGAACTAGAACTGAACTAGAACTGAACTAGAACTGAACTAGAACTGAACTAGAACTGAACTAGAACTGAACTAGAACTGAACTAGAACTGAACTAGAACTGAACTAGAACTGAACTAGAACTGAACTAGAACTATGACTAGACTATGACTAGACTATGACTAGACTATGATTAGACTATGACTAGACTATGACTAGACTATGACTAGACTATGACTAGACTAGGACTAGACTAGGACTAGACTAGGACTAGACTAGGACTAGACTAGGACTAGACTAGGACTAGACTAGGCCTAGACTAGGACTAGACTAGGACTAGACTAGGACTAGACTAGGACTAGGCTAGGACTAGACTAGGACTAGACTAGGACTAGACTAGGACTAGACTAGGACTAGACTAGACTAGACTAGACTAGACTAGGACTAGACTAGGACTAGACTAGGACTAGACTAGGACTAGACTAGGACTATACTAGGACTAGAGTAGGACTAGAGTAGGACTAGACTAGGACTAGACTAGGACTAGACTAGGACTAGACTAGGACTAGACTAGGACTAGACTAGGACTAGACTAGGACTAGACTAGGACTAGGCTAGGACTAGACTAGGACTAGACTAGGACTAGGCTAGGACTAGACTAGGACTTATTGCCAGTCCTCTTAAATAAATTAGAAAATTGTATTCATTAAATCGCTCACGTCTATTACAATATTACTTCAATGTGGTGTTTATCTGTCAATTTCTTTTCAGACTTTGTTTCTGTATTTCATTTTGCCCACATCACTTCATTTTCGAATTGTTTAAAGAAGTAAAAAAAAACATTATTGGAAAAATGTTTTAAAACTACTAAACTAAATGTTAAAATTGTGCAAATGTTAGCAAAACTGAATTGAAAAAAAAAAAAAAAAAAAACATGAATGTATACATTTGAAATCCCTTTTGTATCAATGCCGTATGTAAATACAAATTCTATCTGTGGATGAGTACTATACACGTATTCATGTATCTGCTTAAAAAAGGAACAAACGAAAACAGCATGTAACAGCACAAGAATACAAACCACATAGAAAAAGATATTACTAATCTATATTTCAAATGAATCCCGGAGGAATTAAATAGTTTTTGTTTTTCTTTGTTAAAAACTAACAGCATATAAAATTATAAGGTTGGGGGAAATCTAAGAAGCAAATTTAGTACTTTATACAGATTTTTGTAGGAAGTCTTATTATTGCTATAAACTTTTCTTATTTCTAAAAAGGAAAATTCGAAATAACTTACTGACTTAACCAATGAAAAACTAAATACATTTAGACAAGGATATGCAAAATTTTAAATAAGAAAAAAAAATTCCTAAAAATTGTTGCTATTGCCGCTAGTAGTGATATAGAAATATACATATAGACAAATTTGTATAACTCCATTTCTAGCAAAAAAATAAAGCAAAACCAACAAAAGACAAACAAACATGGCTAAAATACAAATGACAATAACGGCTTAGGAAGATTAGTAAAAGAGAGAGCATACAAAAAAAGTAAACTAAAACCCCTTGAAAACAACTATTGATAGTATTTAAAGTATTTCTAAAAAACCGCTTGCAAAACTTTTTTTATCTTTAAAATACTCAATACAGTAGTAAAATAAAAAAAAAAACAAAATTGAACAGAGCAACACATGCTACAAATGGCATATTTTCTATAGAAAACTTAAGCACAGAGCAAAAAGAACAAAACCTAAACAAAAGAAGACATTCCCAAGTTTAGAGATTTTAATGTCAAAATGTTAAACTAACAGAAAAACAGCAATACAACAAATAAGAGAAAATATATGTAAAGAGGAAATAAAAGGCCATAAAATGTGGCGAAAAAATTGTTGGTGGCAACAATCAAATGTGTTTAGTTGTTGTTGTTTGTAGCAAATTCCAGTTTTTCACAGTTATTAGGGGTATTAAACAATTATAATTGAACACATATACATATTGATTAATTTTACTCTAAGGTACAATAAATTTAACAAATATTACACATATGTATGTATTTACGCTGGATATTTATTGTATTTATGCTGGATATTTATTGCCATGTGAAAGCAAAACTTGTTCGATTGTTCAGACTAATGTTTTATGATTTGCTTAACAACCAATCATCATAATATAATTTAAATTTATGGTTTTCAGTTATTCAAGTTCATATGTACACACACACATAAAATGAACACATGTGCATATGCATGATTTTAATGTTTATATTAAAGCTCTTTACTGAATTTACCACATTAAAGGGTTAGCATGTGATAAGAAAAGTAATAAGTAAAATGTTTAAAAAACTGGGCTATTATGTGACCATATATATATACAATTCCGTTTTTCTCCAAGCAGATGCTGTAGTACAGTAATACATATCTAAAGAAATTCTTGAATATGTCATAAAATCCATTCTCAATTTTATATACATATCTAAAAAATTTTATTTTATAAGATACGGAAATAACACCATCCATCAATTAGTTCCAATTCCGATCTAGTTCAGTTCTAGTTCAGTTCTAGTTCAGTTCTAGTTCAGTTCTAGTTCAGTTCTAGTTCAGTTCTAGTTCAGTTCTAGTTCAGTTCTAGTTCAGTTCTAGTTCAGTTCTAGTTCAGTTCTAGTTTCAGTTCTAGTTCAGTTCTAGTTCAGTTCTAGTTCAGTTCTAGTTCGGTCTAGTTCAGTTCTAGTTCAGTTCTAGTTCAATTCTAGTTCAGTTCTAGTTCAGTTCTAGTTCAGTTCTAGTTCAGTTCTAGTTCAGTTCTAGTTCAGTTCTAGTTCAGTTCTAGTTCAGTTCTAGTTCAGTTCTAGTTCAGTTCTAGTTCAGTTCTAGTTCAGTTTCTAGTTCAGTTCTAGTTCAGTTTCTAGTTCAGTTCTAGTTCAGTTCTAGTTCAGTTCTAGTTCAGTTCTAGTTCAGTTCTAGTTCAGTTCTAGTTCAGTTCTAGTTCAGTTCTAGTTCAGTTCTAGTTCAGTTCTAGTTCAGTTCTAGTTCAGTTCTAGTTCAGTTCTAGTTCAGTTCTAGTTCAGTTCTAGTTCAGTTAGTTCAGTTCTAGTTCAGTTCTAGTTCAGTTCTAGTTCTAGGTTCTAGTTCAGTTCTAGTTCAGTTCTAGTTCAGTTCTAGTTCAGTTCTAGTTCAGTTCTAGTTCAGTTCTAGTTTCAGTTCTAGTTCAGTTCTAGTTCAGTTCTAGTTCAGTTCTAGTTCAGTTCTAGTTCAGTTCTAGTTCAGTTCTAGTTCAGTTCTAGTTCAGTTCTAGTTCAGTTCTAGTTCAGTTCTAGTTCAGTTCTAGTTCAGTTCTAGTCTAGTTATCAGTTCTAGTTCAGTTCTAGTTCAGTTCTAGTTCAGTTCTAGTTCAGTTCTAGTTCAGTTCTAGTTCAGTTCTAGTTCAGTTCTAGTTCAGTTCTAGGTTTCTAGTTCAGTTCTAGTTCAGTTCTAGTTCAGTTCTAGTCAGTTCTAGTTCAGTTCTAGTTCAGTTCTAGTTCAGTTCTAGTTCAGTTCAAGTTCAGTTCTACACAACCCCACTAATATTCGTAAACAATATTCCAGTTAATTATCATAGTATTGAATAATTCTCTGACAACCTTTATGAATTTGACAAAATTTTTAAAACAATATTTATATACACATCATACTTAAGCTTTTTCGTTTCCTTTTTTCATAGGAAATATAAATTTTATTGTTGAACATTAATATTTTTAGAACTTAAACTTCCTTTATTCTATTTAATATTATTATTATTTTTTTTATAGACCATGACAAATTAAAAGCAATAAAAACTAATTTTGTTTTCATTTCGGACGAATTTGAATAGCTTTAATACCAAGTGGAAATACACTAATCGGCTCTAGTAGAAATAAAATACCCTAAATTAATACAAAATTATAATTTATATAAAATTTATAATAATTAGTTAATAATTATCAATAAAAATATAGTAAATCAAATTTCCAAACGTATACTATATTTGCAAATTTTTATGTAATAGTTGGTGGATAGTATAAAAACTGAAACTAGTATTTCATTGTCATGTACGCAACTCTTTCTGAGAATTGTTAAATGTATGACATAGAAAGAAATAAACAAATCATACATACATATAATATTTTAAACCAAATCAGCTCTCTACAGCCATGATGTATGATGATTACCATTATACAGGCAAAATAATCATCATCGTCATAACCAATGACAGTTTCAAATAGAAATGATGAAGTATTCCTTTTCTGTATGAGTCTATTATATGTCTATTGCGAGGGAAAGCTGAAAATTTACCATAAATAATTTTTCTCTACCGATAGTCTAGTCATAGTATGGTGATAATCTAGCCATAGCCTAATCATAATGTTATTATAGTATAGTCTTCTCTATCTTTAGATAACTGCTCCACCTTCCCTCGTTTGTATGTATGTAGGTATGTGACTTAGACTGCTAATATGATTATAAAATTACTCATTCATAACGCGAAAATTCCAAAAAACGAACAAAAATTATGTCACTAGATATTGTACATGAGCGAGATGGTACTGCAAAAGCTACAAAGGGAGGGGATAAAAATGTTTACAAAGAGAATTTAGTTAAACTTAGAAAACAAAAAAATACGATTGAAGGATGTAACAGCGCACAGTGGGGCAGAATGGAAATTTTTTGGAAATAAATCTGGCATTTCTAAACGGCTTATCCGATCGGGATAAAATTTGGCGTGAGCGTAGCCAAGGAGTATTCGAGTTTAAGTTTTTAAGATGAACCCCGCAGATGCCCCAGGGACGGCGCTGTGGCGGCTCAAAGTAGGGTACCTACGACATGTAAAATTTTTAAACTCGTGCCATTTTTTTGTTTTTCACCCAAATACAAAGATTTTTATATTTTGTGAAAGCGCTCGACGAGATCTTGAAAAAACATGCTTGGACATACTACTTATCTCTTATAATATCCGAGTTATAGGCATTTAAAAATTTAGTGATACAAAATTTACCATACCTTGGTCCGCCTTTTTTTGAATACCGGGCGTAATTTTGGACCAAATGGACTCAATTTTTTCTTGTTAGTTAGACAACAAAATTTCCAATAATATACAAAAAATTTCAGATCAATATCGTTTACAGATCCAAAAATATACGTTTTTTAATTTAAAAATTCAAAAAATTTTAGATTTTTGGCGTTTTTTTGCCAAAAATGTGTCTTAACTCTTTTATTAATAAAATAAAATTTTTATTAAGAACATATAACAATTTTATAGTTTTCTAAAAGGTATCTTTACGCAGAACGCTTTGGCGTAAAAAACTTGTCCTATTTTTTGAAAATGTTGCCACTGCGTCCTTCCGAATATGACCTATTTTTTATCAAAACTTCAACTTTGGGCGACATGTTCTAAAATCCCAAAGCTGGGATCAGAAAACTGAAAGCAGTTTTGGAAACCTCAATATGTTTTCTATTTACTCCAAAAGTATTTTCCCAGCCCTGAAAGAAATGTGGACCCTATGGGCAAAAAAGTAAAAAATCCCATTTTTGGGATTTTCATTCCTATTTTTGGGAATTGCGGGATGCCCTTTGACCTTTTCAATTTTTGACAAATTTAACAAGCGTTGAAAATTTCATTGAGTTTTGTTCATAAATAAAGATTTTGTCATATGTTACATATTTGTTTAATTTCTAAAACTATGATTTATATCAAAATTTTAATAGGATCGCAGATAGCTACAACAATTTAGTCCATATTTATCCCTTAATATCATTTTTTAGTTAGATATGGAAATTCTCGACCCTTTACAAAAAATTTCATGCCAATATCTCAATTACATTCAAAAATATGTTCATTTAAACCTGTGTCCTTTAATTTCATCTTTTTCATATTTTAGTATTAAGTATGACAGCACATATTTAAATCTTATATTTACCTATTTTCTATTTGTTTGCTTATCCTTATAATTGAAAGGTCTTATTATGCTTAAATTTTCAAAAATTTATAACTATTTTTTACCTAAATTTTTTCGACAGATCATTTCGTTCTGTTTCGTTTATGATCATGTAGGTAAAAATATACAGGTAATGATAATTTCGATTCATTCACTAATAAGAAATATCAATGACTGAATTACAGGTTATAGTAATATAGTCCTAAATGTTAATAGGTAGACAATTCGTAATTTTTTACTTTGGAATACCTGTATCGGAAATGACAAGAATTGGTATATAAGTAAACTTCTCAGATTTTAAGTACCATATTTAATAAATCTACAATGAAGATTACATTAAAGTACGAAGAGTTGTGTTCCGTTTTATGGAGTATATCTTCAAAAGGGCCAGAAAGAATTGAAGACATTTCAAATTATATAAAAACTACATATAGTAGAAAAGTAGACAAAACAGGCATATCAAAAATGGAAAACTTTTTAAAACTTTTTGATGTAAAAAGTAAGTCTGTGGATGGAAATCAAAAGAAATTTCGATTAAAATTTTGTAGTTGGATGGAAACTACTACGGAAATCTCAACTTACAACACATCAACAGGAGCGCCTTGCAAGTCATACGAAGACTTATGTTCAAGGTAAAAAAAAGAGGGTCACACAAAAACTTTTTTCAATCTCAAATGAGGAAATTGCTGATACATTTAACGAAATGCTGAAAAAGGAAAACCAACATATGGATGTCGTACATATTGCAACTATTCTTCCTAATGCATCACCAAAACGACTTAAGCGAATTGTGGCAAGTATACCAACTCCAATATCATAATCAAATTTTACTGAAGAGGAAGCAATAGCGCTTATGTTGGAACTGGGTCTCAGTCGAAATAAGTACCAAATATTAAGGAAAGCTCTGCATGAAAAAGGACACAATATATTACCATCATACAAGGCGATCCAGGAAAAAAAAAAAAAAAACAAACTATCCTACTAAATCAACAAAAAATAATGAAGAATTGAAAGAACTGAGAGCTGCGGAAAAAAGCAGAATCCAAGAAGAATTTAAAGTTCAGATGGGATTAAACATCGACAAACCACTTTCAAGTTGCGGTAGTACAAATGACGGTAATACGTCGAGAAGGTTTTTTCGTGATTTTGAAATTACTTCAAAAATAACTGGAATCGACAAGGAGTTGCTTCGAAGAGTTAAAACTATTTTAATGGCACTGAATAGTAAACATAAAATTAATGAAAATCGATTTGGGGAATACACATCTGAAATTTCTAAATTACTTGTATCTCTGTATCCATGGAGGGAACTAACACCAACAGTACACAAAGTATTGTGTCATGGTCAAATAATAATTGAATCGAATATTCTTCCAATTGGAGAGTTAACAGAAGAAGCCCAGAAAGCGAGAAATCGAGATTTTAAGCATGTTCAACTATTCAGCTCAAGAAAATGCTCCAGGCAATCACAGAATGAAGATATTTTTAATAGTTTACTTCTATCTTCTGATCCTGTTCTTTCAACTATGCGAAAAAGATGGATTTGTTATGAAACTCTATCATCTCAAAACAAGGAAGATTTAAAGGACTTATATTACCTTCTGGATATGTATACCGATATGACAGATTATTTTATAGAAAATAAGTAGTGTTAGGAATTAACTATATAAGTAGGTTGTAAGAATTAATTGTATTATGTTTAAGATAAACAGTTCAAATAAAAAAGCTATTATACTAACTGATGATATTGTATTAAATTGTGTTTTATATTTCGGTGGGCGGGAAAGGTAATTTGTGTGGGGTGATTTAGGTGTTGTTGTGCGTGGCTCATAATAAAATTATAATTTTTTTTTATTTTATATACAATATTATAATAAAATAATTAACTAAATGATTTTTAAAAATTGTCCAAATATTTTATTCAACACCAAATGTATGTTCTGTCATACTTAATACTAAAATATGAAAAAGATGAAATTAAAGGACACAGGTTTAAATGAACATATTTTTGAATGTAATTTAGATATTGGCTTGAAATTTTTTGTAAAGGGTCGAGAATTTCCATATCTAACTAAAAAATGATATTAAGGGATAAATATGGACTAAATTGTTGTAGCTATCTGCGATCCTATTAAAATTTTGATATAAATCATAGTTTTAGAAATTAAACAAATATGTAATATATGACAAAATCTTTATTTATGAACAAAACTCAATGAAATTTTCAACGCTTGTTAAATTTGTCATTTCAAATAAGAATATGCAAAAAAAAAATTGAAAAGGTCAAAGGGCATCCCGCAATTCCCAAAAATAGGAATGAAAATCCCAAAAATGGGATTTTTTACTTTTTTGCCCATAGGGTCCACATTTCTTTCAGGGCTGGGAAAATACTTTTGGAGTAAATAGAAAACATATTGAGGTTTCCAAAACTGCTTTCAGTTTTCTGATCCCAGCTTTGGGATTTTAGAACATGTCGCCCAAAGTTGAAGTTTTGATAAAAAATAGGTCATATTCGGAAGGACGCAGTGGCAACATTTTCAAAAAATAGGACAAGTTTTTTACGCCAAAGCGTTCTGCGTAAAGATACCTTTTAGAAAACTATAAAATTGTTATATGTTCTTAATAAAAATTTTATTTTATTAATAAAAGAGTTAAGACACATTTTTGGCAAAAAAACGCCAAAAATCTAAAATTTTTTGAATTTTTAAATTAAAAAACGTATATTTTTGGATCTGTAAACGATATTGATCTGAAATTTTTTGTATATTATTGGAAATTTTGTTGTCTAACTAACAAGAAAAAATTGAGTCCATTTGGTCCAAAATTACGCCCGGTATTCAAAAAAAGGCGGACCAAGGTATGGTAAATTTTGTATCACTAAATTTTTAAATGCCTATAACTCGGATATTATAAGAGATAAGTAGTATGTCCAAGCATGTTTTTTCAAGATCTCGTCGAGCGCTTTCACAAAATATAAAAATCTTTGTATTTGGGTGAAAAACAAAAAAATGGCACGAGTTTAAAAATTGTACATGTCGTAGGTACCCTACTTTGAGCCGCCACAGCGCCGTCCCTGGGGCATCTGCAGGGTTCATCTTAAAAACTTAAACTCGAATACTCCTTGGCTACGCTCACGCCAAATTTTATCCCGATCGGATCAGCCGTTTAGAAATGCCAGATTTATTTCCAAAAAATTTCCATTCTGCCCCACTGTGCAGCGCAAAATTTGTTCAGCAAAATTTTATTTTATGATTTACCATCATGTTTTTGCTGCAGTTTATACTACAAACATAATGCTGCAGCATTTAACTTTTTTATGTGTGGCTGTGGGTATTTTCATCTTCCATGTTTTTTCGGTGTTTTTCACTTCTGCTGGCCCTTATTTTGTTTTCGTTTGCATTTATGAAGCTCAACATTTTCAAAACCATTCACATACTTCCATTGCAGTTTTTAATAGACATCGTCATAGTTTATATAATAGAGATTATGTTGGTTGCTTCTATGAATGTTTTTCAGCGCTTTTTTCGCAGTTTCCTTTTTGGGCAATGTACAATGTATATGCAGTAGCAGTGGTGGTGTTGGTGTTGGTGTTGTTTTTCGTCTGCTGAAGCGTATACTCATGATTTCTCCTTTATGTTTGTGTGTGTGTATTTGTGCACATTTTACTTCCACTACATTACAAACGTTTTATTTTCAAATATTTTGTCATGGCGACATTTTTGCTTTTGGCAAATGAATGCGAATTAAATGAACCAATCTTCTTACAAAAAAACAAAAACTACAAGCTAAAAAAACAACAAGACAGAAAAAACAAGAGATTATTGTAATGAAATGAATTGGACAGATCTATGGATATACATACACATACATACAGGAATAATAAAATAAAGTCTAATTTTTAGTTTAAAAAAAAGGAGTGAGTAGACAAGATATAGGCAAGGGAAGTAAAATATTTGACGATAAAAACCATTAACAGCTACTTAAATTTGTGCCATTTAAATTTTTTATTATAACATAAAATAATAAGTTGAATATTATTTTGTTTTGCGATAAACTGTCTAAAGAACTGTTATTGTGCTATTTTAAATCTATATGTTGACAATGAATGGACTATGACTGGACAATAACTAGACTATAGTAGGCTATAAGAAGACTATGATTAGACTATGACTAGACTATGACTAGAAATGATTAGACTACTGACAAGACTATGATTAGACTATGACTAGACTATGACTAGACTATGACTAGAATATGATTAGACTATGACAAGACTATGATTAGACTATGACTAGACTATGACTAGACTATGACTAGACTATGACTAGACTATGACTAGAATGATTAGACTATGACTAGACTACGACTAGACTATGACTAGACTATGACTAGACTATGACTAGACTATGACTAGACTATGACTAGACTATGACTAGACTATGACTAGACTATGACTAGACTATGACTAGACTATGACTAGACTATGTCTAGACTATGACTAGACTATGACTAGACTAGACTATGACTAGACTATTACTAGACTATGACTAGGACTATGACTAGACTATGACTAGACTATGACTAGACTATGACTAGACTATGACTAGACTATGACTAGACTATGACTAGACTATGACTAGACTATGACTAGACTATGACTAGACTATGACTAGACTATGACTAGACTATGACTAGACTATGACTAGACTATGACTAGACTATGACTAGACTATGACTAGACTATGACTAGACTATGACTAGACTATGACTAGACTATGACTAGACTATGACTAGACCTATGACTAGACTATGACTAGACTATGACTAGACTATGACTAGACTATGACTAGACTATGACTAGACTATGACTAGACTATGACTAGACTATGACTAGACTATGACTAGACTATGACTAGACTATGACTAGACTATGACTAGACTATGACTAGACTATGACTAGACTATGACTAGACTATGACTAGACTATGACTAGACTATGACTAGACTATGACTAGACTATGACTAGACTATGACTGACTAGACTAGACTATGACTAGACTATGACTAGACTATGACTAGACTATGACTAGACTATGACTAGACTATGACTAGACTATGACTAGACTATGGCCTAGACTATGACTAGACTATGACTAGAACTATGACTAGACTATGACTAGACTATGACTAGACTATGACTAGACTATGACTAGACTATGACTAGACTATACTAGACTATGACTAGACTATGACTAGACTACTGACTAGGACTATGACCTAGACTATGACTAGACTATGACTAGACTATGACTAGACTATGACTAGGACTATGACTAGACTAGACTATGACTAGCTATGACTAGACTATGACTAGACTATGACTAGACTATGACTAGGACTATGACTATAATATCTATATAATTAATAGGGCAAGACGATTTTTGTGACCCCTTTTACTCTTACAGTATACTTCTGATCTTGGCAAAAAATATATCATTTTAAAGGTATTTGTTCACAGATGTGCACAATATATATATTAATGAGATCGGTTCAGAATTTTAGGAGCTATAAACGTTTAAAGTAGTTACTAATACATAGAAACAATAGTCACACGTACGTATTCTTGAAATTAAAAACAAACAAACAAAGCAAGAAACAAAACAGAAAAGTAAACAACACGGATTTTTGTAAAAAGAGAGGAGAGTGCAGAAACGTTTAACTTCTCTGTTGCTGTTTTCTTTTTGTATTTTGCATGATATTTTGATTTTATTGTTTTTAATAAGATTTTTGTAAACAAATAAGTATGTATAAGTATAAGGCAATGCGAAAATAGGATTTTATTGTTTTATATTTTTGTGTAAAGTGCTAAATTGTGAATGAGATAATGATCAATTTTGTTATAACATCGTTACGATTGTTACCAAATCGAATATTTTTATAAGAAGTAGGACTTCAGTTTTATATTCAGAGTTTTCGATTGAAGGTTTTTCGTTATTTAAACTTTTCAAAATAATTAAATTGAAGGACTTTCCTGAGGAAACAATGAACTGGGAATATAAAAACATGTGTAAATAATGCTTGGGGACACCTCAAGATATGCCAAAAAATGTACTGATATTGGTGTTTGACCTGGAAAAATATTGGTAGGACATCAGTACCGGAATTCAGTAATATCGTAAAGTAATGACAAATATGGGTTACATTAACGAATTTTCAATTCCCTAACTTTTTAACGACTGTAGAATATTTTAAAGACAAAGATCGGAAAACTATAAGAATGTCAAAAGTTATGTATTGAAATATTTTTAAATTATAAAATTATTAACGTGAACTTTTTATTGGTCGTTACACTGCCGATGCTTTTCGATTATGTTTAACGAAAAAAATCGGTGAAATAAAATACTAAATTGCGATACATAATTAATATTTTTGATTGATTTGGAAGATTCCATCATCTAGATGGATTAACGAATTGATTCAGTGTCAGTAAGTAATAAAAAAAGCCTGTATAAAATATAAGTAAAGTTTAGTTCGTCATGCCGGTACATGATACACCGCAATAAATGGATAGGTATATCGCTTATATGCAGGTTTAGCACAGCGAGGATTTGATGATATTCTCCTTTTTTGGGTTATTCTAATTGGTTAGAAATAGTAGTGTAAAGTGAAAACTGTAAGTTGAATAGGTGATGGTTATATGCTATATAAAAAAAAATAAAACTGCTAGATGAAATTGCTAAATATAAATCATGTCTTTTGGGATAAAGAGTGTTTAACCGTACTTAGCAATTTATCGTTTATTTAATAAATGTAGGTCTGCTGAAGTCTTTGTCGAGTGTTATAAGGGAGAATTTATACAGCATATACTTGATGGAAGGACTACTAATGACATCCAAATAAAATTTATTTATAATTAGATAAGACATTATTTATTTTAAATATTTTTATTGTTTTGACAAATTATTTAGAACATTTCCACTCTGTATTTTGAACAGCTAACATATCTTTAATGGTGTGTACAGTAGAGTACTCCAGCATTGTGAACGTAGCGTAAATATGTAGGGGATAATAAGTCGATAGAAGAAAAGTTCGTTATTTATTATTTTTAAAATAGTTAAAATACTTTTGTAAAACAAGTTTTATAACTAATTTTGACAATTGAGGTTTTAAACTTCTGATGGGACTTTTACCAAAAACCCATCACATTTTCTAAAAGAAAACATTAATAATAGCAAATTATACACTTTGATAATATCAATAAAGTAAATTTTTACCGCAGATTTGAACTATAAAAAAGGGTTTTATTTTAGCATATTTATGCATTTTTTCCAGCATAAGTTCTGGTCGAATTTCGACCACTGGGCGAACTCTAGTTATAGTAAAATCATAAAATCTTTATCATTATAGGGCATAACTCTTAACTCTGAGCCGTTAGACTCTAAATAAATTGAAATTTTGAACATCTTTTAATCTCATTAAAAGTAGTTTTCCAATTTTTTACAATGTATTTTTGATTAAATTTAGTTCATGAGTTACTTATTGCAGCATAGCAAAAGTGTTAACAAACCTAGTTGTATAAATCTTATACTTAATAAGTTTTTCGCCCCGAAAACAACCAAACTTTAGACACCATAAACTCAATGATAAAATCAAAATTTAACGAAAAACACAAAACTGAAAGAGGAAACTTATAAAACGCCTAAAGTTGTAACGTTATAAACAAAACAATGGCGAAAGATACAATCGATTAAGGCGCAAACAACAAAATCTATCTGCAACAGCGAACTACAATTGTTATTGCTAAAAGATGTTGCTGTAACAAACTTGACACTAAAGTTGTTGGTAGTTTGAAGGCAAGTTTTGAAAAAAAAAACGAAAAACCACAAAACAGGAACAAAATCGAAAAGAATGAAAAAAAGCATAGTATTTTTGGCTTAATCCTATAAACATGTTGACACCCAAGTGGAATGAACAAAACTGAAAAAAAAAGAAACTAAAATCTACAAAAATTCGGAAATCGAGTATAAATTAAACGGGGAAACATCATCAACTGAAACTCAAAATAAGCCAACACTGTAACTGTGAAACAGCAACAGTATGTCGTTCGAATATTTTTTCCTACTGCATAGAAATAGTTAAAGACATGATGTTGCAAAAACGCCATAATAGGAAATTTGTCGTCTGTGGTTATACGTTTAAGTATAATGTTGATAATAAGTACGATGATGAGTCCAATAATGATGACGACTATAGCAACGACGCTGATTGTGTGGTTGTGGTTGCAGAATCAAAAGTGTTTTTTGGCAAGGTTAGAGATTGGCATTTTCAATAAGTTACTATAACTACCACATACCAGCTATTAATTTACACCATACACAATAACATAGCTAGAGGCTTTTGTCAATGCCCTCAGGATGTAGAGTGGAAGGCATAGTAGTAAATGATAAATGTGTTGTAAATGTAACTGTCATTTTTTTTTTTTGGGGGGGACACTTTGCACAAGTGTTGTAGGAGTTTATGACTTTAAAAATCCATTTCCTAGAAATGTTGGCAGACTGATTTGTAAGATTTTTTTTTTTTTTTGCAAAAATCACTAGAATGTAGTTTAAGCCTGTAATGAAAATAGAAACTGAAAGACTTTATTGTACAAATTGTAAAAGTTATATAGGTAGATATATACACAGAAAAAATTAATTTTAAAAAATTTTCAATTAAACTATTAATCAGAAATTTTAAAAGGGTTCAATTCATTTTGTATTTGATTCATAAAAATGTATAATCAAATACGTATTTAACAACAACAAAAATAGAAAAAAATAAAAATTTTGTGTACGAAATCAATTATAAGTAGTAATTGAATACACAATTTTTGTTATAGGTTGAACTTCAAAAAATAAAATAATTGAAAACGAGGTTTTGGTAATTGAAATCGTTTTTCAGTTTTTTCTGTGTAGATTTTAAAGAATTTTAAATATTTTGCATAATGGATTGCAAATGTTTTAAATACATAATTTCATGAACAATACAAGGTTTACATGGACAGCCTGCTATCCGGATAGACGGCTTAATTGACTCAGAAAGTGATTCTGAGTCATTTGACACAAGCTTTTCAGTGACTGCTAGACATCCGGAAAGACGGACGTATATGGCTTAATTGACTCAGAAATTGATTGTGTGTCAATTGATATACTTTTAGTTTGATATAGGATCAATATTATATGTGCGTTACAAATATCAGCACAAACGCTTAATACACTCCACACTATAGTTGTGTAGGGTATACAAATTAATTTCATTTTTAAGCTTACTATTTAATTAACATGACTAGAAGTAGCTAAACAATTTACTTTAATTTCCTATAAACGCTAAAGTCTACCAACAAACTAAAATACCATTGGAAAAGTCCACAAACAAAAAGTAAATGAAAACACCCAGCACACAGCCTAATAAAAATACTTGTTAGTAAAATGCAATAAAAATTCAATAGTAAAATTTTATTTACTTTGCAAATTGTTGGTGAGAAATAAATGAATAAACTGTGCGTCGGTGTATACAACTGTCTGACTGGCGGAAAAGTTTACTTAACAAACTAACTAGCTATTGTTTAAATATATAGTATACATACATACGTACATACATATAAACATACATATAAATGTGGTCAAAGCCTAAACAAAATCAACACCATAAATACCCGTTAGTTTTACAGGGAGTCAAAAAAATCCCCTTAAGACAGTATTTTTAAGCAATTCTAATTGGATGACCGGTATTTGAAAATACTTAATTTGTAAACTATATACGTACTGCAATACAGAGAATTCAATCTATAGTCAAGTCATTTTATATGTTTTATAACTGAAGGCAGTCATGCCACACTGCAGGATAATGATCATACATATACAGTCAATGTATCCAATACAAATACATACAACGTATAACTAAACAAGTTAGAGTGCTATATTCGGCTGAGCCGAATCTTAAATACCCTCCACCAGCAACTTTTGTATTAATTAATAAAATATTTGTAGAAATAAGTTTTCTCATGTCTTAAATAGAAAAATCCCAAGATTTAAACAGCTTAAATCTACTAGAATTCCAAGATTTATTGAACATTAGAAACGCCACTTTCTTTTAAATTTTTATAGCGCCCTAAGATATGCTTTAGCGATATTTAGTATTTACATGTATGCATGTGTGTGAAAGATTTAAGGATTTTCAAAATACATACATATATATAATTTTGTTCTACACAAATTGATAATGCAAATAGTTAAATACGGTTAAAGCGCTTTTAGGGACAGGACCTAGTATGAGAGATATGACCAAATATAGACCGATCGTAAAAAATTCTTTAAGCTAAATTTCTGTACATAAAAACTATATTTCAGTAAAATTTTGTATCTATATCGTAATAAGTAATGTGCGTTTTAGTCATTTTCTGAAGGGAACCTTGTATGGGACCCAACGCACCCATGTTATGAACCTATCGAGAAAAAATCTTGAAATATAATTTTTGTATACAAAACTATTATTTGTGCCAAATGTTGTATGGGAGCTATGACCAATTATGTATATAAAGACAAAATTTCAAAATTTTGTATTTATATCATGAATATTGTGCATTTAAGCGATTTTCTGGAGGGGATCTAGTATGAGAGTTATGACCAAATATGGACCGATCGTAAAACAATTTTATAGTTTAATTTATGTATATAAGAGCAATATTTTTGCTAAATGTATGGATATCAAGATTTGGTAATGAGTTATGTGCGTTTAAGTCATTTTCGGGAAGGAACCTTGTATGGGAGCTATGACCAAGGATGAACCGATTGTGAAAAAATTTTGAAATGACATTAAGGGTTTTTGCATTGCAAAATAGTATTTATGAACAAAAATAGTATTTATTAATATCATTTTTTGGTAATGAGTTATGTGCCTTTAAGTGTTTTTCTGACAGGGACCTTGTATGGGAGCTATGATCAATTATGGATCGATAGGAAAACAACTTCACAGTAATATTTCTCTGTATATGAGCAATATTTCTGCCAAACTTTATATGGATATCTTTATTTTAGTAATTAGTTTAGTAATTAGTTATACGCGTTTAAGTGATTTTCGGGAGGGGACCTTGTATGGGAGCTATGACCAGTTATGGACCGATCGGAAAAAAATTTTATCTGTAATATTTCTGTGCATATCAGTAATATTTGAACCAAATTTTATATGGGTATCTTAATTAAGTAATGAGTTATACGCGTTTAAGTGATTTTCGGGAGGGGACCTTGTATGGGAGCTATGACCAATTATGGACCGATCGGAAAAAACTTTCACAGTAATATTTCTATGCATATGGGCAATACTTATACCAAATTTTGTATGGATATCTTAATTTAGTAATGAATTATGCGCGTTTAAGTGATTTTCGGGAGGGGACCTTGTATGGGAGCTATGACCAATTATGGACCGATCGAAAAAAAAATGTCACAGTAATATTTCTGTGAATATGAGTAATACTTGTACCAAACTTTATATGGATATCTTAATTTAGTAATGAGTTATGCGCGTTTAAGTGATTTTCGGGAGGGGACCTTGTGTGGGAGCTATGATCAATTATGGACCGATGGGAAAAAAAATACAACAGTAATATTTCTATGCATATGGGCAATACTTATACCAAATTTTATATGGATATCTTCATTTAGTAATGAGTTATGCGCGTTTAAGTGATTTTTGGGAGGGGACCTTGTATGGGAGCTATGTCCAATTATGGACCGATCCATAAAATTTTTCCTCTTAAAGAATTCTATTGATATAAGATTTTAATTTGTAAAATTTTGTGAAGATATCGACATTGTGGCGGAAGTTATTAACAAAAAACCAATTTTCCGGGAATATGTACTTTTGTATGGGAGGTATATGAAATTGTGGACCGATTCTGGTAATTTTCAGCAGGGATCAAGATCTTGTGCAGAAACTAATGTATGGTGATCTCCATGGAATTATCTTGCATAGTTTTCGAGAAAACTACATCAGAATGTGTAAAAAATGCTTATTTTTTTCCGAGGTTGTTTTAAATTTTGATTCATAACTTTTCCCGGTGTGAACCGATTTTGCCCATTTGCAATACCAAACAACTTAGAAAAATGAAGAACATTTTGGGTGAATTTGGTTAAGCTCTATTGCTTCGTTTTATCGTGAGCGTGTTTTACACAGACAGACGGACAGACGGACAGACGGACATAGCTAAATCGACTCAGAATTTGATAAGGACCCAGAATATATATACTTTGTTGGGTCTCAGATGAATATTTCTTGGTGTTACACACGGAATGACAAAGTTATATATACCCTCTATCACCACTGATGGTGGTGGAGGGTATAACAAGTTAGAGTGCTATATTCGGCTGAGCCGAATCTTAAATACCCTCCACCAGCAACTTTTGTATTAATACATTTCTAATTAATAAAATATTTGTAGAAATAAGTTTTCTCATGTCTTAAATAGAAAAATCCCAAGATTTAAACAGCTTAAATCTACTACAATTCCAAGATTTATTGAACATTAGAAACGCCACTTCCTTTTAAATTTTTATAGCGCCCTAAGATATGCTTTAGCGATATCTAGTATTTGCATGTGTGTGAAAGATTTAAGGATTTTCAAAATACATACATATATATAATTTTGTTCTACACAAATTTATAATGCAAATAGTTAAATACGGTTAAAGCGCTTTTAGGGGCAGGACCTAGTATGAGAAATGTGACCAAATATAGAACGATCGTGAAAAATTTTTGAAATAGCATTAAGTGGTTCGGAAAAAAATTATCTGTAATATTTCTGTGCATATGAGTAATATTTGTACCATATGGGTATCTTAATTACGTAATGAGTTATGCGCGTTTAAGTGATTTTCGGGAGGGGACCTTGTATGGGAGCTATGACCAATTATGGACCGATCGAAAAAAATTTTCACAGTAATATTTCTGTGCATATGAGTAATACATGTGCCAAATTTTATATTGATATCTTAATTTAGTAATGAGTTATGCGCTTTTAAGTGATTTTCGAGAGGGGACTTTGTATGGGAGCTATGACCAATTATGGACCGATCGGAAAAAAATTTCACAGTAATATTTCTGTGCATATGGGCAATACTTGTACCAAATTTTATATGGATATCTGAATTTTGTAATGAGTTATGCGCGTTTAAGTGATTTTCGGGAGGGGACCTTGTATGGGAGCTATGATCAATTATGGACCGATCGGAAAAAAATTTTACAACTTAATTTCTGTGCATATGAGTAATATTTGTACCAAATTTTGTACGGATATCTTAATTTACTTATGAGTTAAGCGCGTTTAAGTGATTTTCGGGAGGGGACCTTGTATGGGAGCTATGACCAATTATGGACCGATCGGAAAAAAATTTCACAGTAATATTTCTATGCATATGGGCAATACTTATATCAAATTTTATATGGATATCTTAATTTAGTACTGAGTTATGCGCGTTTAAGTGATTTTCGGGAGGGGACCTTGTATGGGAGCTATGACCAATTATGGACCGATCGGAAAAAAATTTCACAGTAACATTTCTATGCATATGGGCAATACTTGTACCAAATTTTATTTGGATATCTTAATTTAGTAATGAGTTATGCGCGTTTAAGTGATTTTCGGGAGGGGACCTTCTATGGGAGCTATGTCCAATTATGGACCGATCCATAAAATTTTTCCTCCGAAAGAATTCTATTGACATAAGATTTTAATTTGTAAACTTTTGTGAAGATATCGACATTGTGGCGGAAGTTATTAACAAAAAACCCATTTTCCGGGAATATGTACTTTTGTATGGGAGGTATATGAAATTGTGGACCGATTCTGGCAATTTTCAGCAGGGATCAAGATCTTGTGCAGAAACGAATGTATGGTGATCTCCATGGAATTATCTTGCATAGTTTTCGAGAAAACTACATCAGAATGTGTAAAAAATGCTTATTTTTTCTGAGGTTGTTTTAAATTTTGATTCATAACTTTTCGCGGTGTGAACCGATTTTGCCCATTTGCAACAATAAATAACTCAGGAAAATGGAGAACATTTTGGGTGAATTTGGTTAAGCTCTATTGCTTCGTTTTATCGTGAGCGTGTTTTACACAGACAGACGGACAGACGGACATAGCTAAATCGACTCAGAATTTGATAAGGACCCAGAATATATATACTTTGTTGGGTCTCAGATGAATATTTCTTGGTGTTACACACGGAATGACAAAGTTATATATACCCTCTATCACCACTGATGATGGTGGAGGGTATAAAAAAGAGAAAAAAACTCATTAATTCGTAGTTATTTGTGCGAGTATATAAAATTTTTGTACATAAAATTGCATGTAATTAACACAAATCACCCACAATAACAAAACAAACAAAAATAAAAAACAATAAAATCTAATAATAGCAACAACAACAACAACAAAATAACCCTGTTGTGTATAATAATAATAATTTGTAGTTTTGTAAATATTATGTTTTAGTTATATATGCATATGTATACTCAAACAAACAATATTATTGTTCGTATATATTTGGACCGACAAAAAGAACAAAAATAACTAAATTGGCAATATATTGTATAATTTGCCATCCAACAATAATTAAAACGAAAAATAAATATATTGGTCGTTATGAATTCTTGAAATATCTAAACACGCTATAACTAGAGACAAAAATTTAAGAATGCTCAAGTCGATTTAACAATTCCAAGGAATTGAAGTACAGGGATATAAGTGTTTTGGGTAACTTTTACCACCATAAGTAAAGTAAAGATTATGAAAGCTTTTTTCGTATCGGAAAATAACACAGGCTAACAAATTTTTAACACAGAAGTATAGTTTTCTAAAAGATTAAGTAGCACTGACTCAGATCTGACCACAAATTTAACCATTACATCAGGTTTTCTAGATATCGTATCATTAAGTTTTGGCCATATTTGAGATGCTATAACAGCTCAAAGACACCTTCATTTATAAAATGTTTTATGTCTACTGAAAGCCCAATCTGTCAATATGAAAATAACGACTTAAGCTAGTAGTTAGTAGTTAGTTAGTTAGTTAATTAGTAAGTTAATTAGTTAGTTAGTTAGTTGGTTAGTTAGTTAGTTAGTTAGTTAGTTAGTTAGTTAGTTAGTTAGTTAGTTAGTTAGTTAGATAGATAGTTAGTTAGTTAGTTAGTTAGTTAGTTAGTTAGTTAGTTAGTTAGTTAGTTAGTTAGTTAGTTAGTTAGTTAGTTAGTTAGTTAGTTAGTTAGTTAGTTAGTTAGTTAGTTAGTTAGTTAGTTAGTTAGTTAGTTAGTTAGTTAGTTAGTAGTTAGTTAGTTAGTTAGTTAGTTAGTTAGTTAGTAGTTAGTTAGTTAGTTAGTTAGTTAGTAGTTAGTTAGTTAGTTAGTTAGTAGTTAGTTAGTTAGTTAGTTAGTTAGTTAGTTAGTTAGTTAGTTAGTTAGTTAGTTAGTTAGTTAGTTAGTTAGTTAGTTAGTTAGTTAGTTAGTTAGTTAGTTAGTTAGTTAGTTAGTTAGTTAGTTAGTTAGTTAGTTAGTTAGTTAGTTAGTTAGTTAGTTAGTTAGTTAGTTAGTTAGTTAGTTAGTTAGTTAGTTAGTAGTTAGTTAGTTAGTTAGTTAGTTAGTTAGTTAGTTAGTTAGTTAGTTAGTTAGTTAGTTAGTTAGTAGTTAGTTAGTTAGTTAGTAGTTAGTTAGTTAGTTAGTTAGTTAGTTAGTTAGTAGTTAGTTAGTAGATCGGAAAAAATTTTTACAACTTAATTTCTGTGCATATGAGTAATATTTGTACCAAATTTTGTACGGATATCTAATTTACTTATGAGTTAAGCGCGTTTAAGTGATTTTCGGGAGGGGACCTTGTATGGGAGCTATGACCAATTATGGACCGATCGGAAAAAAATTTCACAGTAATATTTCTATGCATATGGCAATACTTATATCAAATTTTATATGGATATCTTAATTTAGTACTGAGTTATGCGCGTTTAAGTGATTTTCGGGAGGGGACCTTGTATGGGAGCTATGACCAATTATGGACCGATCGGAAAAAAATTTCACAGTAACATTTCTATGCATATGGGCAATACTTGTACCAAATTTTATTTGGATATCTTAATTTAGTAATGAGTTATGCGCGTTTAAGTGATTTTCGGGAGGGGACCTTCTATGGGAGCTATGTCCAATTATGGACCGATCCATAAAATTTTTCCTCCGAAAGAATTCTATTGACATAAGATTTTAATTTGTAAACTTTTGTGAAGATATCGACATTGTGGCGGAAGTTATTAACAAAAAACCCATTTTCCGGGAATATGTACTTTTGTATGGGAGGTATATGAAATTGTGGACCGATTCTGGCAATTTTCAGCAGGGATCAAGATCTTGTGCAGAAACGAATGTATGGTGATCTCCATGGAATTATCTTGCATAGTTTTCGAGAAAACTACATCAGAATGTGTAAAAAATGCTTATTTTTTCTGAGGTTGTTTTAAATTTTGATTCATAACTTTTCGCGGTGTGAACCGATTTTGCCCATTTGCAACAATAAATAACTCAGGAAAATGGAGAACATTTTGGGTGAATTTGGTTAAGCTCTATTGCTTCGTTTTATCGTGAGCGTGTTTTACACAGACAGACGGACAGACGGACATAGCTAAATCGACTCAGAATTTGATAAGGACCCAGAATATATATACTTTGTTGGGTCTCAGATGAATATTTCTTGGTGTTACACACGGAATGACAAAGTTATATATACCCTCTATCACCACTGATGATGGTGGAGGGTATAAAAAAGAGAAAAAAACTCATTAATTCGTAGTTATTTGTGCGAGTATATAAAATTTTTGTACATAAAATTGCATGTAATTAACACAAATCACCCACAATAACAAAACAAACAAAAATAAAAAACAATAAAATCTAATAATAGCAACAACAACAACAACAAAATAACCCTGTTGTGTATAATAATAATAATTTGTAGTTTTGTAAATATTATGTTTTAGTTATATATGCATATGTATACTCAAACAAACAATATTATTGTTCGTATATATTTGGACCGACAAAAAGAACAAAAATAACTAAATTGGCAATATATTGTATAATTTGCCATCCAACAATAATTAAAACGAAAAATAAATATATTGGTCGTTATGAATTCTTGAAATATCTAAACACGCTATAACTAGAGACAAAAATTTAAGAATGCTCAAGTCGATTTAACAATTCCAAGGAATTGAAGTACAGGGATATAAGTGTTTTGGGTAACTTTTACCACCATAAGTAAAGTAAAGATTATGAAAGCTTTTTTCGTATCGGAAAATAACACAGGCTAACAAATTTTTAACACAGAAGTATAGTTTTCTAAAAGATTAAGTAGCACTGACTCAGATCTGACCACAAATTTAACCATTACATCAGGTTTTCTAGATATCGTATCATTAAGTTTTGGCCATATTTGAGATGCTATAACAGCTCAAAGACACCTTCATTTATAAAATGTTTTATGTCTACTGAAAGCCCAATCTGTCAATATGAAAATAACGACTTAAGCTAGTAGTTAGTTAGTTAGTTAATTAGTAAGTTAATTAGTTAGTTAGTTAGTGGTTAGTTAGTTAGTTAGTTAGTTAGTTAGTTAGTTAGTTAGTTAGTTAGTTAGTTAGTTAGATAGATAGTTAGTTAGTTAGTAGTTAGTTAGTTAGTTAGTTAGTTAGTTAGTTAGTTAGTTAGTAGTAGTTAGTTAGTTAGTTAGTTAGTTAGTTAGTTAGTTAGTTAGTTAGTTAGTTAGTTAGTTAGTTAGTTAGTTAGTTAGTTAGTTAGTTAGTTAGTAGTTAGTTAGTTAGTTAGTTAGTTAGTTAGTTAGTTAGTTAGTTAGTTAGTTAGTTAGTTAGTTAGTTAGTTAGTTAGTTAGTTAGTTAGTAGTTAGTTAGTTAGTTAGTTAGTTAGTTAGTTAGTTAGTTAGTTAGTAGTTAGTTAGTTAGTTAGTTAGTTAGTTAGTTAGTTAGTTAGTTAGTTAGTTAGTTAGTTAGTTAGTTAGTTAGTTAGTAGTTAGTTAGTTAGTTAGTTAGTTAGTTAGTTAGTTAGTTAGTTAGTTAGTTAGTTAGTTAGTTAGTTAGTTAGTTAGTTAGTTAGTTAGTTAGTTAGTAGTTAGTTAGTTAGTTAGTTAGTTAGTTAGTTAGTTAGTTAGTAGTTAGTTAGTTAGTTAGTTAGTTAGTTAGTTAGTTAGTTAGTTAGTTAGTTAGTTAGTTAGTTAGTTAGTTAGTTAGTTAGTTAGTTAGTTAGTTAGTTAGTTAGTTAGTTAGTTAGTTAGTTAGTTAGTTAGTTAGTTAGTTAGTTAGTTAGTTAGTTAGTAGTTAGTTAGTTAGTTAGTTAGTTAGTTAGTTAGTTAGTTAGTTAGTTAGTTAGTTAGTTAGTTAGTTAGTTAGTTAGTTAGTTAGTTAGTTAGTTAGTTAGTTAGTTAGTTAGTTAGTTAGTTAGTTAGTTAGTTAGTTAGTTAGTTAGTTAGTTAGTTAGTTAGTTAGTTAGTTAGTTAGTTAGTAGTTAGTTAGTTAGTTAGTTAGTTAGTTAGTAGTTAGTTAGTTAGTTAGTTAGTTAGTTAGTTAGTTAGTTAGTTAGTTAGTTAGTTAGTTAGTTAGTTAGTTAGTTAGTTAGTTAGTTAGTTAGTTAGTTAGTTAGTTAGTTAGTAGTTAGTTAGTTAGTTAGTTAGTTAGTAGTTAGTTAGTTAGTTAGTTAGTTAGTTAGTTAGTTAGTTAGTTAGTTAGTTAGTTAGTTAGTTAGTTAGTTAGTTAGTTAGTTAGTTAGTTAGTTAGTTAGTAGTTAGTTAGTAGTTAGTTAGTTAGTTAGTTAGTTAGTTAGTTAGTTAGTTAGTTAGTTAGTTAGTTAGTTAGTTAGTAGTTAGTTAGTTAGTAGTTAGTTAGTTGTTAGTTAGTTAGTTAGTTAGTTAGTTAGTTAGTAGTTAGTAGTTAGTTAGTTAGTTAGTTAGTAGTAGTTAGTTAGTTAGTTAGTTAGTTAGTTAGTTAGTTAGTTAGTTAGTTAGTTAGTTAGTTAGTTAGTTAGTTAGTTAGTTAGTTAGTTAGTTAGTTAGTTAGTAGTTAGTTAGTTAGTTAGTTAGTTAGTTAGTAGTTAGTTAGTTAGTTAGTTAGTTAGTTAGTTAGTAGTAGTTAGTTAGTTAGTTAGTTAGTTAGTTAGTTAGTTAGTTAGTTAGTTAGTAGTTAGTTAGTTAGTTAGTAGTTAGTTAGTAGTTAGTTAGTTAGTTAGTTAGTTAGTTAGTTAGTTAGTTAGTTAGTTAGTTAGTTAGTTAGTTAGTTAGTTAGTTAGTTAGTTAGTTAGTTAGTTAGTTTGAAAGAGCCTCAGGTGAGAATCGAACCCACCACCTCCGGTCTACCAGATTAGAATTCTAAATACAAAAAGCGGCACAACTAAATTTTATACAAGTCCTGATAACTTTGCCAAATTTCATGAATATCAGACCTCATTCGATCCTACCTCCCATACAAAGCCCACATTAGCAAATGACTTGATTATTCAAAATTCACTTATAAATATTACCCTTACCCCCCTATAAAGCCTCATTCAGACAATTAGATTTTCGTCCATAAAAACCAGTTTCATGAGCTCTACAAACCAAACCAGTCTGCAGACATTGATGGACTTAACAACTATAGATAGATAGTTTTGTATATTAAGTACAGCTCTGTTAAATCGCACATCAAATTCAGAGAATCGGACATATCGATAATGTCACAAACCTGCAAAAGATAAGCTGACTTTGGTACAGTGGACAGATTGTATGCTAGATATACAATATTTTGGCAATACCTTCCTAAAGAGAATATCAATAAGGTATGAATCTAATAATAATTCTGGCCTTAGGATCGATCGTATCGCAGAACCGTCTATACTGACTGTTAAAACGTTCTTACTTGTTTTTAACTCCCTACGTAACCAATCCCACAATTAATCAATATATATATATCCAAACATTCAAACGTCAAAGCACAATAAATTAACAAACAAACAGCAAACATAATGAAATTTAAAAGAGAACAAGAAAATAAATGGGATATTAAAATAAGCGGACCGACTAACTAACAAACAAATAAAACAAATCATAAATTTTATGATTTGTTTTAGCAGTAAACCAATATGAATTATTGTGTTTGTATGTATATTTTGCCTAAAATCCGCAATGAAAAAGAGAATAGAATCGAAAAGAAAAAACAAATTCTGTATACGAATAACTATGATTTAGTGTTGTGACATCACGATGTCATTAAATTTCAAAACTAACATACCATAAAATTGAGAGAAAAGATTATTTGCAGCAGAGCGATTATATTCATTGGAGTTGTCTTGTGCTGATAGTTAGTTGTTATTCACTCTTTGTGAATTGTAATTTTGAAGGCAGCTAAAGAATTCATTTACCTAAAAACTAGATTTATGGTTTTATTTGGGTTTTATTTCTTGCGAGGATGTGGGCTTTTTGTGTGTATTTTTGAATATATACTGAAAATTTTAAAGATTTTAAATGAGATTTTTCGAATGAAATACACAAAGACAGATGGATATTCTAATCTGCTATGTGATGCTGGAAAGGGTATTGAAACTATTTCGTATCATTTCTAGTACCAATTAGTTAGGTTTTTTACTATTTAATTGAACTGTATTAAGAATTTAATTACTCTAATATAAAAATGCCAAAATATTTTCCTTTTTTGCGTTTAAACTTTTGAACTTAAACAATAACAAAATCAATAAAATGCAGACATAAAATTTATGAAATAAACGGAAAGCGAAAAAATTAAGTAACATTTTCCAAAAATATTTTCATGCTTTAAATCGTACCAATCGATAGTGAAACTTTTCCAATAATCTTATTGTATGCGTTTTTCTTACAATTTTCTTTTAACTTGTTTTTGAAAAAAAAAAAAAAAAAAAATAAAACCGAAAAGTAGGAAGCGAAATAAAAATCCCATCTATAGAGAAAATGTTTACTTAAAAAATATCCATCGTACATTTAGTAAAGCCAATAAATCGTTGAGTAAATATTATGCTCGTTTTCCAGTTTTTTGTTTGCCATCTTTGCACAAGATTTTATATACTATTTTAAGTGTGTTTTATATAAGCGGCTTAAATATGAACAGATATTTAAACATACATCCATACATATGTATACATACATATGAGTGTACTTCTTAAAAAGAATATAGTGTTTATGTATATGAATCGCACAATTGTATTGATTCTGCAGAGGGTACATCGATAGTATTGTAGTTTAAATAGAGTTTGTTATTTTAGTATTGGATTTTAGTACAGATATTGTATATATACACATAAGTACATAGATTTGTATGTATCTAGCCAAATAAATTGTCAAAATATTTAAAAAATAATAAACTTTAAATAAAGTTATAACAAATAAAATCGTAAATACTGCAATGTGGTTTCAGATAAAGAATAATTCAAAAACAAGCAAGAAAGATACTCTACACTGATATTTTATTTATTATTAAAACAAGTTAGAGTGCTATATTGGGCTGAGCCGAATCTTAAATACGCTCCACCATCTACTTTTATATTAATACTTTTCTAATTGATCAAATATTTGTAGAAATAAGTTAACTCATGTCTTAAATAGAAAAATCCCAAGATTTAAACAGCTTAAATATATTACAATTCCAAGATTTATTGAACATTACAAACGCCATTTTCTTTTATATTTTTATAGCGCCCTAAGTTATGTTTTAGCAACATTTAGTAATTTGCATGTATGCATGTGTGTGAAAGATTTAAAGATTTTCAAAATACATATATATAATTTTGTTCTACACAAAATTATAATGCAACTAGTTAAATACAGTTACGCTTTTAGGGGCAGGACTTAGTATGGGAGATATGACCAAATATAGACCGATCGTAAAGAAATCTTTAAGCAAAATTTCTGTACATAAAAGCTATACTTCAGTCAAATTTTGTATCTATATCGTAATTTAGTAATAAGTAATGTGTGTTAAGGTGATTTTCTGAAGGGAACCTTGTATGGGACCGACCGCACCCATGTTATGAACCGATCGTGAAAAAATCTTGAAATAGAATTTTCCTATACAAAACTAATATTTGTGCCAAATTTTGTATCAATAGCTTTATTTGGTAATGAGTAATGTGTGTTTAAGAGATTTTCGTAAAAGGACCTTGTATGGGAGCTATGACCAATTACGTATATAAAGACAAAATTTAAAAATTCTGTATATATATCATTATTTGGTTATGAATATTGTGCATTTAAGTAATTTTCTGAAGGGGACCTAGTATGAGAGCTATGACCAAATATGGACTGATCGTAAAATGAGTTATGTGCCTTTAAGTGTTTTTCTGAAAGGAACCTTGTATAGCAGCTATGATCAATTATGGACCGGAAATAGGAAATATTTCTCAGTATATGAGCAATACTTCTGACAAACTTTATATGGATATCTTAATTTAGTTATGAGTTATATGCGTTTAAGTGATTTTTGGGAAGGGATCTTGTATGGGAGCTATGACCAGTTATGGACCAATCGGAATTTCTCAGTAATATTTCTGTGCATGTGAGCAATACTTGTACCAAAATTTTTATGGATATTTTAATTTTGTAATGAGTTATGTGCGTTTAAGTGATTTTCGGGAGGAGGTAAAAAATGCTTATTTTTTTCGAGGTTGTTTTAAATTTTGATTCATAACTTTTACCGGTGTGAACCGATTTTGCCCATTTTCAGTACCAAACAACTTAGGAAAATGAAGAACATTTTGGGTGAATTTGGTTAAACTCTATTGCTTCGTTTTATCATGTGCGTGTTTTACACAGACAGACGGACATAGCTAAATAGACTCAGAATTTGATAAGGACCCAGAATATATATACTTTGTTGGGTCTCAGATGAATATTTCTTGGTGTTACACAGGGAATGACAAAGTTATATATACCCTCTATTACAACTGATGGTGATGGAGGGTATAACAAGTAAGACTGTTGTTCCCTTAAAAGGCCCCTTTAGAAAATTACTCTTACGCACTTGCTTCAAACTGCCAGTATATATTTTTATACCCACCATCAAAAAAGATGGGGGTATATTGTTTTTGCCATTCCGTTTGTAACACATCGAAATATTCATCTAAGACCCATAAAAGTATATATATTCTGGAACCTCATTAAATTCTAAGAGGATCTAGCCATGTCCGTCCGTCTGTTTGTCCGTCTGTTGAAAACACGATAGAGTCCAAACGGAAGCAGCTAGCGAGCTGAAATTTTGCACAAATATTTAATATTGATGCAGTTTGTTTGGTATTGAAAATGGGCAATATCGGTCCACGATTTCGCCTAGCCCCCATATAAGGTCCCCCTCAGAAAATGACATTAACGCTCATAACTGACTAAAAGAAGCAGCTATAGCGGTGAAATTCGTCATAAACATATTTTTTAGGAATCTTAGTATCATTGTAAAATTTTATAAGGATCGGTCCATAATTGACCCTATCCCCCATATTAGGTCCTCCTCAGAAAATGACATTAACGCTCATAACTGACTAAAAAAAGCAGCCATAGCGATGAAATTCGACATATACATTTTTTTCTTAATATCATTGTAAAATTTTATAAGGATCGGTCTATAATTGACCCTATCCCCCATATTAGGTCCTCCTCAGAAAATGACATTAACGCTCATAACTGATTAAAAATATTTTATAGGAATCTTAATATCATTGTAAAATTTTATAAGGATCGGTCCATAATTGACCCTATTCCCCATATAAGGTCCCCCTCAGAAAATGACATTAACGCTCATAACTGACTAAAAGAAGCAGTTATAGCGATGAAATTCGTCATAAACATATTTTTTAGGAATCTTAGTATCATTGTAAAATTTTATAAGGATCGGTGCATAATTGACCCTATCCCCCATATAAGGTCCCTCTCAGAAAATGACATTAACGCTCATAACTGACTAAAAAAAGCAGCCATAGCGATGAAATTCGACATATACATATTTTTTAGGAACCTTAATATCATTATAAAATTTTATAAGCATCGGTATATAATTGACCCTATTCCCCATATAAGGTACCCCTCAGAAAACGACATTAACGCTCATAACTGACTAAAAAAAAGCAGCTATAGCGATGAAATTCGACTTAAACATATTTTTTTCGAACCTTAATATCATTGTAAGATTTTATAAGAATCGGTCCATAATTGACCCTATCCCCCATATAAGGTCCCGCTTAGAAAATGACATTAACGCTCATAACTGACTAAAAAAAGCATCTATAGCGATGAAATTCGACATAAACATATTTTTAGGAACCTTTATATCATTGTAAAATTTTATAAGGATCGGTCCATAATTGACCCTACCCCCCATATAAGTTCCTCTTCAGAAAATGACTTTAACGCTCATAACTGTCCAAAAGAAGCATCTATAGCGATGAAATTCGAGATGAACATATTTTATAGGAACCTAAATCGCTTTGTAAAATTGTATATGGATCGGTTCATAATTGACCCTACTCCCCATATAAGGTCCCCTTCAGAAAAATACTGTAACGCTCAGAATGGTCTAAAAGAAGCATCTATAGCGATGAAATTTGACATAAACTTATTCTATAGAAACCTAAATCGCTTTGTAAAATTGTATAACGATCGGTCCATAATTTATCCTACCCCCATATACGGTCCCCTTCGGAAAATGACTTTAACGCTCATTACTAGCCTAAACTAACATCGTTATAGAAAATTTGACGAGGATCGGTCCATAATTGACCAAACGTCCCCTCAGAAAATAACTTTAACGCTTTTTGCTACCTTAAAAATACAAGGACAGCGACAAAATTCGACAAAAATTTCCCTATACATACATAGATGTAATAAATGAGAAAATTGTTTTGATAATAACAAAAGCATCGATTCTTAAATATCAAAGTTTATTTATAAGGAAGCATTCCTTTTTGGCAATGATTTGATGGTGGGTATACAAGATTCGGCACAGCCGAATATAACATTCTTACTTGTTATATTTAGTACTTTAATTCCCTGTGGAACTCAGGGCCGCAACAAATGTTTTCCAGTTCGATTTATCACAACACCATATTCATATTCATCTCGCTTCATGAAACTCCAAATTCCTGCCACTCGTTTTCTATCTGTCGTCTCCAAGTATTTGCAGGTCTACCAGGCCTTCTAGAGCCTTGAGAGTTGAATTGGATGGCTTGTTGGGAGAGATCAGTACTTGTCTTTCTCATAGTTTGCCTTAGCCAACAAAATTTACGAGAACGTATGTATTTATGAATCGGAGCTTTATCAGTAAGTTCCAAATATCCAGATTTGAGACAGTGACTGACCAGAAATTTCTGAGAATACGTCTGAGGCACCGACTGACAAAAGCTTGTAAACTACTAACCTCTCGACGGGAAATGTTCCATGTTTCGCAACCATATAGAAGTACAGCTCTAATATTGGAGTTAAAAACTTTAAGTTTGATGTTCGTTGGGATGTTCTGTGATGTTCAGAATTTACTAAGTGTATATTCTGTATGTCTTCCTTGCTGCCCTCCGCTCTTTGATATTTAACTCCCTAGTTAGCAGAAGTTATCAACCTAGTCTATAGTGCGCACCTCGAGCTGGAATTGTACATTGTTCGTTGGTTTTCTTGATGTTAATTTGTAAGCCTGCTTTACCTGCACGGGAGGAGAAGGCTTGAATTTTGGACTGCATGCTTGAGAATCGGTGTGATATAAGACATAATCGATGTCATCTAGTCTATCATTGAGACTCCATGTTGCCCAGACATAGAATTGCTCAGTACAACATCCAGTACAACATTAAATAAAAGGGGGGACAAAACACAGCCTTGACGTACTACTACGTTAATATTTATGGGTCTGCTCTGTGAGCCTCTTGAAGGATGCGACAAAATGAGTTGTTGTATAGATCTGTTATGAGTCTGATAATCTTACCAGGGACACCTTTGCATCTTAGGGCCTCCCATATAGCATTGCGAACCAGTGTATTAAAAGCACGTTTGAAATCTACGAACACTAAGTATAGGGGTGAACACCATTCCACTGATTGTTCCACAATAACTCTTAAGCAGTGGATGTGATCAATGCATGACCTGTTCCGTCTAAAACCTGCTTGCTCACGTTGCGGTTCAATTTTTTTGGTTAAAGCTACTCTTAATAAGTCTTCTCTTCAAGTTGCCAGTAAAGCAACAAAATTCGATATAAACAAGTTTAATGGGAAATAAAATCTCCCCGCTTTATTTTATTATGATCGGAGAATAATTCACCCTGCTGTTCATATAAGGTCCCCTTCAAAAAATTACTATAACGTCAAATTTTATAAGGATCCATCTATAATTGGCCCCTCCCCCTCCTCTTCAGAAAACAAAATTATTTCTTTTAATAAAACCATTGTCCAATTTACAATCGATGTCGTATCATTGTATCGTTATGTGTTATAAAATTTTTTCAATTCAAACTTTTGAAAATAAAACAATAGTAAGCACATTTACGACATACAACGATACAACCGTACACTACCGATTGTGAATAGGACAAATATTTTTTAAAATATAAGATAATAAAGGGTATATATGTAAGTTGGAGTTAAAATTGTCAGGTTAAAGGTGTCTAATAATGGAGCAATTATGAAAGAAAGAAAGAAAGAAAGAATGAAAGACAGACATATGCAGATACATATGTATGTACAATGTACATATGAAAAGCAAGAAAATTAACCAGACAAACAGAGTTAACAGAAGTAAGACCAAGTATACGGACTAAATACAGAGATACAAACGACGTACATATTTTGCAGTGGTTTCGACCTACATCGTATTATGACTAATTGTTCAGAAATTAAAGATTCTACATTCCCCCATTGTGAGATATTCAAACAAATTGTCGTCGGATGGACGGATACGATAGTATTACTTTTGTTATTAATAATCTCCTATCAAAGTTTGCTTCAAAAAACTATCTTATTATAATATATAGCTAAATTCAAAAAAGTTTTATTTTTAATAGCACTTACTAACATATAAGTCAAACAGTCGCCCAATTAATGTTTTTTTTTTTTCGTTCCAAATAAAAATTGACCTGTTTCATTCACTGCTAAAGTAGCTAAAAGAACTTAACTGGCACTTAACCAATCAACTGTAAATGCAAAGAAATTGTACAAAATAATAACAACAGTACTTTTTGTTTAGTTTAGTATTTACTAAACGTTTAATAAAGAAATGTACCAGGTTTTTACTTTTTATATCTTCGAGCGCTTTTTATTTCAATTCACCTGAGGTCAAAAAAATACTAGAGCGAGAAGGAAAAAATTAATAGATCATACTAGCGAGGGTGGATGAAAAATTGTGAAAAATGTGCACCGGATTGGCATCATATTTTCAGTTTCGATATTATTATCCGATCGATCATATTTTCAGTTTCGTATCATCATATTTCCAGTTGATCGTATTTCCAGTCCGATCGCTCAAAGTAAAATTTTAGTGTATGTTGTTTTTATACCCTACACCACTTTAGTGGGGAGGGTATATTGGATTTGTGCTGATGTTTGTAACATACAAAAATATTCGTCCTAGACCCACCTTAAAGTATACCAATCGGCTTAGAATCGTTTTCTGAGTCGATTAAGCTATGTCCGTCCGTCCGTCCGTCCGTCCGTCTGGCAGGCTGGCTGGCTGGCTGGCTGTCCATGTAAACCTTGTGCGCAAGGTACAGGTCGCAATTTTCAAGATAATTGGATGAAATTTGGCACGCACGTTTTATTTGACCCAAGGACGAAGCCTATTGAAAATGGTTGAAATCGGTCCATTATTTCACCTAGCCCCCATAGAACAGAACCCCCCGAAAAGGGCTTTTGAGCTCATAATTTTGTTAAATTTACAGATATATCGATAAAATGCGGCACAACTAAGTTTTATAGAAGTCTGGATGACCCTGCCAAATTTCATAAAGATCGGGTCCCATTTGACCCTAGCTCCCATACAAAGTCCCCTTCAGAAAATTACTTGAATGTCCCAAATTAACTTATAAACACAAATATCGCGATGAAATTTAGCACAATAAAATATTATGTAAATATAAATATATTCACAAAATTTTATCGGGCTTGGTCCATATTTGCCCCTAGCCCCCATATAAAGCCTCTTTCAGAAAATTAGATTTTCATCCATAAATTGCTTAAATGTATCGGAACAAGGGAATATTGAAGATAAATGCTTTATTATGAAAAATAAATCACATTTAATATTCATAACTGGTGTAGGGTATCATATGGTCGGCCACGCCCGACTATACTTTCTTACTTGTTTTTATTGTGATTCTGAAAAATCTTCTCCTTAAACATTGATTTTCAATTTCCCAAACTATTCCCGAACGATCCTCGTTCCATGCTGAACAGTAACTAGGTGTGGTGCAACGGAAATCGTAACACTTGGCATCCAATGCAAAACTAAACAATTTTACGCAAAAGGTAAAACCAATATAATAGTTATAGTCTCCCCGATTCTGCTGCTGTTAGTTTATTTCTACTATCATTTCATTTTGCTATCTTTTTGTATAGATTTTTTGTCAAGCAAAAACTATGCGTGCATTTATATCAGGAAATAACTTTGTCGCCTAATGGTATGCAATGCAACTGTGACTGTATTGTATGTATTATATTTGTTGTTGATGTTGCTGTTGCCTATACAATACCGCTGGTCTCTGTACGTGAAAACAGGTCAAATGCTAGCAATGCTTTAGGTTTTGAAAACATCACAACACAAAAAGAAGAAAAACTAGAAAAAGATGGACAAAATATGGAAAAGATTAGAAACGTAATACATTTGCAAAAAGTCCATTTAATGAAAACATTGACGATGACAAGAGCTACAAACGTTATTGTTGTTGTATGTGTCTTTCTATTTGCTACTGATAGTTAATGATGAAAGTATGCGTTTTATATACCCTACACCATTTTAGTGGGGAGGGTAAATTGGGTTTGTGCTGGTATACCAATTTGTGCTTAAAGTATACCAATCAGCTTAGAATCATTTTCTGAGTCGATTTAACTATGTCCTTCCGTCTGTCCGTCCGTCCGTCCATGTAAACCTTGTAATCAAACTACATGTCGCAATTTTGAAGATAATTCAATGAAATTTGGTACATAATCATCTATTATCCCAGGGGCAAAGCCTATTGAAAATGGTTAACATCGGTCCATTATTTCACCTAGCCCCCATACAACTGTCCGGTTCAGAATAGGGCTTTTAAGTTCATAATTATGTTTAATATACTCGTTTCTCTACAAAAAGCTGCAAAACTAAGTTCTATACTAGCTTTGTTGACCCTCATGAATTTTATAACTAAAGGGTCTCATTTGGCCATAGTAGCTATTCAAAATCCCCTTCAAAATTTGACTTAAATGTCCACAATTTTATTCAACAATAAATGGCTTAAGTACAATTCAAGGCAAGGTACAATTCAACTTAAATGCTTTATTATGAAAACTGAGTCACATTTTATTTTTGTAACAGATGTATGGTCGGCCTCGCCCGACTATAATTTCTTACTTGCTTATACCCTACATTTATTTTACTGCATGTATAGCTGTACATGTTAGACAATACTTTCATAACAATTATTTTGTAAAGGTCTTTAGAGTTTGGTCCGTAACTGACCTGGAACCTTTTGGTCTACACATCATTATCTTATCATTCTTATATTCAATATAAAATAGTTTCGCAGTTTTCATTGTCGTTGTTCACTTCATTAATGAATCTGGGTCTCGTAATAGTACTTCATTGGTGTAGGGCATTGTAGTGTCGGTCGTTCCAGACCAAAATTTCATGTAGTTTTTTTGTTTTTTTTGTTTTGCTGATGCATTGTTACGATTAAAGAGCTTTTAATTTTCGGACCAACGAAAAGTATTTTCGAGAAGCTTTAGCATCCTCATTCATGATATAAGATTTCAAAGTCATCACATTAAAAGTTGTCCTAAATGTTGTTTTAAGTTGAAGGAATTACTATAACTTTTGCTCTACACCAACAGTCTGCAATCACTTGAAAGCTTCATGTTTTTCCTTCTTCTCATAATTTTGCTCCAACAGAAATGGCAATTTTCCAAAGTGC
>NW_023996012.1:0-67866 GCF_015586225.1 Lucilia sericata | reverse complement strand
GTTTTGTGTACTTTCAGCTTTACTAAATCCAGCTTTAATAAAATTGTTCCCAATCAAAAAAACCCACTTTAAATGCTGCAGGCTCTCTGTTTACTTACTAAAAAAAAAAACACAAAACTGCAATACGGGAACAGACATAATATCCCAGCAAAAAAAAGAACTTCCAAAAGCGAAAAAGAAGTAGAATTACTCCATGGAAGTACTGAAAAGACCTGAAGAAGTGATGATTTTAACACAGCTTGTCATAGGAGGGATGTCCTTTTTATTTGATTCCAAAATCACTACTTCTGAAGTCATTCTCAAGAAGTACTTTTATGTTCTTTTTTTGGAAGTTATTTGAAAGTGAAATTGTGGTATTATAGAATACAACTAATTTGCTTAAATAATATTAACAAAAATAAAGGAATTACACACATTTAACATAAAACCCCAAATGACATTTTTTAACTAAAAAAAAATCTCGGTACAAAAAAATATAATATTAACAAAAATAAAGGAATTACAACATTTAACATAAAACCCCAAAACATGACATTATTTAACTAAAAAAAATCTCGGTACAAAAATAATCTCAGTTTTGAAAAAATAGAATTATTTTCGCTTGTTGGAAGTCATTAAACATCACTTCGACAGATGCTAAAAAATTCACTTAGTGCTACTTTTGAAGTGGTGATAAATGTAAATCTTTTGGAAGTACTTCGATTTTTTTTTTGCTGGGATGTTTTCTCATTTTAATTTTTATTTTTATTTCATTTAATATCCTCCATTAAATAACACATGGTGAAAAATGCGCATTATAACAACCCTGTTTTTGCAATTTTGCAAGATTTTAGCAAAATATTACGAACATATGGCAACGCTACAACATAAATAAGAGCAAGGCGAATTCACATAAGGTGGTGTATTCATCAGCTGATTATTTTTCTTCACTTGACTGGTACGCACTGATGTCAGAGTTTGTTATGTTTCACATTTTTAATTTAAAATTTCCGTTGAAACGGAGAAAAACTTCGTTAGTATTTTGAATAATTTAGTACAAAAATCTGAAAATACCAAGCATTTGTAATAATATTTTTATATATAAATAATGAATAATTGATACGATGTACCAACTTAATATAACAATAATATTTTTTCTATTAAATGTTAACAAATAAACAATATGTAAAGCGATTAATAAAAAAAAATCTGTTCCGGAACACTTTATATAAAAAAACCCACATGAAGTATTTACCCGACGGCGGCAGCTGTCTTTTACGTTATTTTTTTATATTTACAACCGTATATATGTGAATAACTAACAAATTCTATTCCGGAACACCCGTCCGGCGGCAGCTGACTACACACGTGTAAATCTTAAAAATTACTCCGCCGGAGTAAAATTTTCCATTTACAACAAAGATCTTCATGCAGTATATAATTTTTCCATAAATTTTTACATTTTATGTTTATTTTTCACAAAAAAATTTTTTACTAATTTAGGCACAACTTACGTTTTGCAAATTAATCTGCCGGAGTAGATTTTCATTGGAACAAACATTATTCCATTCAGGGTATATTATCTTCACAAATTTTAATATTTTTATGTGTATTTTTTATAAAATATAAAAATTCCACAAAATATTTTTCATTAAATGAATTCGCGCAAATTATTGTTTTTGACATCAGTGCGTACCAAATGCAAAAACAAATTACATGGAAAATTTTGTTGTTGCCGAACTGTCACCACCTTATCTGAATTCGCCTTGAATAAGAGAATCGATGAGAGGATCGCCAGAGAGCGCAATAAAAATAGAATAGAATCTATCTCAACCACAATGTCGCCAACCACAGGACGATATTTTGCTCTCCATTGTTACGAGACTCTTTCGTTATTTGGGGGTGTTTCGATGCCGCCTCGACCAGCTCTACAATCGGCGTGGGAACCCAACCCGCATCCACACCACCAAGAGACTGTACCAACAAAAAAAATATATATATAAAAAAAAAAACTACACCAACACAGAACATCGTATCGTGGATCAGGTGTTGAATCCATGTGCGTTGCCCACCCTACCATAGTCATTTGGTTCTTAATGACCCCTACACATTATCAATCCATCAACTCACCATATCATCACTCTCTCTCCTTTCGGCCCACTGTACCTGGAACTTTTAGACACAATTAGTCACACATATTCTTCAACATTTTAATTTCAAGTCATATTTATTTTCTAAAACACTTAAACTACACAATAATTAAATTAAAACTAAAATTTATTTCTGATTGTTAATCTGTTGTTTTCTTATAGTATAGCAAAAAGGTTTCAATAATTTTTTTAAATTTCTTATAAACGTTATTTTATTCTATTCACAAATCTTGTTTATTGCTACTTTTATTATATTTTCATATAAACAAAATTGTTTTTATCCTTAAGATATAATCGAACGGTTTCTCAACCAATTTGTCAAACTTTAAATCTTTCTATTTGATATTCTCATGACTTTTAAAATTTTAGATTCTTTTTCTTTTCTCACTTATCTTTCAAGATAGTGAAAATTCCAACACAATAAATATTTGGCTATCCAGAAACAACTATAATAATATTGTGGGTTTTCATTAAAATTTTTCTCTTCCGTATATATAAAAACTAAGCTATTACGCAAACTATACATATTCTAAATTATATAAACAAAAAAAAAAAAAAAAAAAAAAAAACAAATATACTTAACTAATACAATTAACACATATTCCTATCTAAGGATCAACTAAAAAAAAAAAACAAAAGAGTTCCAAATCACTACTCGCAATTAAATCGTTTTTTCTTTTCTTCAGTCCCTAAAGAAGCTCCCTGAAGGATGTAGTTTGAGGTTCTATATTTTCTAATTCTTGCCTTCTTTTCCGGTAAAATACTAAATTTCTTTAGTCTGATCCCTTTACAAATTCAAGAAAACTAGTTATACATAAATTTCTTAAGAACTAATGAACTAACTTATCCTAAAAAAAATGTAATAACTTAGCCTACCCTATACAGAACTACCCTAATGCCTTTTTGCTATAAAATGAAATTTCACCTTTTCTTTCGGTTTTGATCCTGAATAAAGGTTCTGGTCTTTGGGGGACTAATATCAATTTTCACTTTTTCACAAGTAGGTGGCGTACTTTTTCTTTATATTATGACAAAGTTTAATGTGAACCGTATTACCTTCTGTTTATTTTAAATTTTGTTGGATATATTTTTCCAAATATTTATATGTCCTAAAGGATAGTTTTACAGGAATCGCCGCAGTCTGTGAATTTTCCACTTCAACGTGAGGCTTCCTACTCCTCTGGCACAATATCTATTTCATTGAAAACAATAGCAAAATGTTCTAATTGAATACATTTTTCCTTTGAAAGCATTTTCACTTTAATACTCACAGGTTTTCTTTTATATTCAAACTAAACAATTTCAAAGAGTTTTCAAACTTTCTTTACTAAAGTCACTGTTCACTTGTAAGTATTATTTCTTATTTATTAACCTCCGATTATAACTTTTTAACGCTCTTTTAAGATGTTTATTTAAAAGCTTCAGATTGTAGACTGTGCATTATTACATACTTCTGATGTCCAACTACTGACATTTTTTTTATTTCACATAAGAAAAGTAACTGAAAAAAACATACCAACAAATAATTTAACAAAAAAAATATAACGTATAGTCATAACATAGTGGACATCAGCACCGTTTGGTTCAATGTACTTTTAGCCTTGGCCGTGAAAATTGTCTTTATTTAAGAGAAAATTTTTGTTGCTTTTTTATACTGTTCATATTTCTCTTCCTTCTCTTTTCTATCACTTGGTAACCCTATTGTCGTAGTAATAATCTATTATCCGAATCACCCTGTAAACATTTTGACATTTACCTTTTTTAACAATAGTAAACATTTATAACAATCAAAATAAACAAAAAGGAAAACAACATTTTAAAAGAAAAATCAACATAGTGCCAAATAAACCAAACACAAAAAAATTTAAAACCCACTCCACTACAAGACACACAACCATCACAAAGAAAATCAAACAAGAAAACAAGGACACACAATTGAGAAACCACTATACAAACACTATCAACATCAAACGCCGGCGAAACCACGAAATATTCGGCCACATGGACACCAATTATGGATACAGCCTGCTACCTCAACAAAACTCTGGCGTATCTAGACAGGGTCGCCGAGACGACAGTGTGAGGTAAAACTTTAAAACCTTTCCTCGACAGATTCCATCTACAGCGCCCAACGTAGGCTACACCCACGACACTACATTCAAAGAGTTAGCCGGCAACCACACAAAAGAACACGGACAAAAGTTATTCTTAGGGAAGGGTTCCATTTCATTTTTACATTATAAAGAGTACTTTGCTTAAGTTTCCTAATATTTGCAGGTATCATGGGCTTCACTTAAGATACTAAACACTGGACGAGCAATACTATTTGTATAATTAAGGAGGGAATAATCAACACATCAAGGACAACAACACGAATCTTAACCTAGGATTGCACGTAAAAATATTGCACTTGTAAGTTTTTTTTTTTTTTTTTCATTTTAGTTATTATTTATTGAATCTTTCTTACATAGAAATTTACAATAAGTATTGAAATCTTAACCTAAACTATAACTAAACGTCGTTATTGCCACTGCAATTTCAAACAAAAGTTCTCGATAATTTGATTATCTGGCAAAATCCAATGTTTCCGTTCTTCTCAGTCGTCTGTGACCCTCAAATGACAGCAACTCCCTGGCAAGGGGATTTGGTGATCCATTAGTTTCGACAGGTAAGTTAAACAAGAGAGTTTGATCTCCTCGCGTATTATGGGGACATTGAGATCCCTATGAATATTACTATTGCGAATGTACCACGGGGCACCTGTTATTGACCTTAACAGTGCTGACTGCTTTCTTTGTAATTTTTCAACATTTGATGAGGAGGCTGTTCCCACAGTTGAATGCCGTATAGCCATATCGGTTTTATAACTGTTTTGTACAAAAGCACTTTGTACTCCAAGTCTAGAGCAGACCGTGGTCCAATTAGCCAGTACAATTGAGCTGACTTTAATTTTATTTGTGTAACCTTGGCTTCAATGTGGTGAGTCCATGTTAAGCGGCGATCAAGGTGGATACCAAGATATCTCACATGGCTTTGTACAGGAATTTTTATATTGTTTATCTGCACGGGAGGACAATCTTCCCTTCTTAAAGTAAATGTAACGTGAGTACATTTTGTAGCATTGACTTTTATTTTCCATTTGTCCAGCCATTTTTCCAATTCGCCGATGTGAAACTGGAGTTGTTCAGAAGCTATTGAAGGGTTTGCATGCATGCTTACAAAAGCGGTATCATCCGCAAATGTAGATGTGTGAGTCAGTGCGCTCGTTGGCATATCTGCAGTATATAAAATATATAGGAGCGGACCTAGAATACTCCCCTGGGGTACTCCAGCAGATATTTTTCGACGTGAAGAGATCACAATCTTTAGATCTTGATTTGAAAAGATCTTTCATATATGTAATTTTTAAGCAGTTTGTGAACATTCGCAGGTAGTAATGTGATAATTTTGTGTATAAGTCCATCGTGCCAGACTTTATCAAAGCTTGAGAAATATCTATGAATAATGCAGAGCAATATTGCTTGCTCTCGAAGGCCTTCCGAATAAGAGTTGTTATTCGATGTACCTGTTCGATAGTGCTGTGCTTTCTTCTGAAAACCAAACTGATGGCCAGGAATAATGCAATTATCGTTAAAGTGTACTAAAAGGCTTTCAAAGCAATAACTTTTCAAAAAGTTTTGAGAATAAAGACAACAGGCTAATGGGACGGTATGATGTCACTTGAGTGACATCTTTCCCCGGTTTTGGTATCATAACAATCTCGGATACTTTCCATGAGTTAGGGAAGTATCCAATACGTAGCATCGAGTTAAAGATGAACAAAATAATTCTCAGTGCTGAATTGGGCAGGTTACTTATCATCGTGGTAGTAATTTTATCTATACCAGGTGATTTTCCTGCCTTTAGACCTTTGATTGTCATCTTCACGGTAGAGAACCGGAATTTTATTGGGTGTGGAACCACATTATTTATAATGTTAGCACTAATAGAAGAATCTGTATCATTTTGAGTAAACACATTCTCCAAGTGATTGGCGAATGCTTCAATTTTTTCTGACGTATTTCTTGCCCATTGACCATTCTGAAGGCGTATAGGTGACTCATATGCAATAGGGCACTGCATATTTTTAACAGCTTTCCAGAGACTATATTCTGTTTTCTTAGTAGGGTCTAAGTTTTTGAGATAATTTCTCAGATTAGATTCCTTATTATCCTTTAAAGCGATGTGAAGTCTTCTTTGGCACTGATTAAGTTTAACCTTTATGTTTGGAGATCGTGATTGTTGCCATTGACGTCTGAGTGCTCTCTTTTCTTTAATAAGAGACTCAATGTTCCTAGGACATTTCGATTTTTTGAAGTCTCCCAAGGTGACTGGGGGTGTAGACACTTTGACAGCATCTTGTAAGATATCCGTAAATATATCGACAGCGAATTGTATTTCATGGTCATTCTTCAATGAAATGTTTTGTGGCAGGTGTGAGCTAACATACATTTTATACTTTAACCAGTTCGTTTTTCTTGTTAGGGAAACAAGAACAATAGTTTTCCAATTTATTTGGGGTTTCTAATAACGTTAAAATTGTAGGGCGAGTGGTCTGACGAGAGGTCCAATGAAGGGATCACTGAAATAAATTCTCGTTTTATATTTTTTGATTACAGCAAAGTCAATTAGATCGGGAATCTTATTGAGGTCTGTAGGCCAATAGGTAGGTTGGCCACTAGATATGGCATCTAGTCTGTTGTACGATATTGCTTCTAGCAATTTGTCTGCCTTTGGGAGTAATGAGGCGAGAGCCCCAAAATGTATGTTTTGCATTATAATCACCAGCTGCTATGAATCTTGGGCCAAGAGTTTTAAAGTATTCGAGAAACTGCTCTCGATTAACATTATACCTAGGAGGACAATATATTGAAGATATTGTAACTCGACTATCAGGTATATTTATAGAGGTGGCCTGGATATGGTCCTTTTTGTATTCTGCATTGGGAAATGTCTAATATTTTTTCTCACTAAAATGGCTGTTCCACCACAGGCTCTGCCACTTGGATGTTTTGTATCGTAAGTGTAGTATCCATTAATTCTGAAACAATTCTTTAGGGTAAAGTGTGTTTCAGAGACGAGTAGTACGTCAATTTCCTGAAGTAGCAGGAATTGTTCTACTTCATTCTTGTGTTGGCTAAGGCCGTTAGCATTCCAAAACAAATTCTTAGAGAATTCATTTTTTATTTAGCAGGATCTGCATGAGCATGCTTTGATTCTGCATTAATTGTTGAAACATATTTTGCATATTTGCCATGAAACTGTTCATGGTTTGAATTAGATTCTCAATAGAGCTTTGAGAATTTGTTTCGGGTGCAGCACACCCTCTGTTTAATGCATGTGCATATGAAAAATAATGGGGCATTATTTTCATTGTTGATTGCAAATTCTCATTATTCTTATTTGTAAGACTTCTATATTGGGCACTAGAAGTTTGATTTGCATTCATTTGGGTAACGGAACCCTCTTTTGTCGTATGGGCATACGATTTATTCTGATTGCTTTTATTTGTGATACTTCTATATTGAGCACTAGAAATATTAGGAAGGCTTGGGAAGTTAGAAGCTTTATATTGAGCATATAAAGGTCTTCTGGCCTTAGTTGATTGTTGGATGTGTAGATATACTGGACATCCGCGATAGTTAGCAGTGTGATTTTGACCACAGTTACTGCATTTTCTTTTATTGTTATCTGTTTTTGGGGTAAGGACATCTTGACTCTTATGGATGTCTCCGCATCTCACACAAACAGATGGTAATTTGCAGAAAGTTCTGGTGTGACCGAACTCTTGGCAATTTAGGCATTGAGGAGGACCTCTGCGCTTAATGGGTTCCTCTACAGTTATTTTACGATTGAGAAGATATCTTAAACTGTATATTGGATGAGTATCACCCTTTTTTTTCAATTGTGAAGAGTTAAAAGTAATTTCAACTCTAAACATTGGTTGGGGAATTTTGTCCTTGTTAAATATATTGTGAATGGACTTCACTTCATAACCTTCAGACTCTAGCGCCTTTTTAATGTCATCAGTTGGTACAGAGCTGTCTACACCTTTGATAACTACTGTCAAACCCTTTGCACTTTTTAGTTGATACGTGTAATAATTTCTTTTCTCAGAATCAAAACTATCAACTATTGTTCTAAAAGACTTTTCTGAATAAGTCTGTATTTTTGTTTCCTGAATATTTCCTTTCCGTAGAGAGACTACATGGAAATTTTCTTTGCCTACAAGTTGGGACAACTTATTTACCAATAGATTGGTGGTAGGTTCGCGCAAATAGAGGGGAGGTGGCTTTTGGTCTTTTAAAGTCATAGATGGTACTTTTTCACTTTCTTGGTTATCAAGCAGTGCAAAACGATTTTGACTTACGGAATTTGTTTTCGCTTGTTTTGGATTTGGTTCCAATTTTGAAGTCCTAGGGCTGGACTTACGTTTTGCATAAGTGACATAACGGTCCATTCCCGTTTGGATCTTTTGCGTTTTATGCGAGCTCAATAAATTTGGAGTATTTTTTGGTATGGCACCAGTATTCTTTGACATTGGGCTTGAGTGACCCTCCTTATCATTAATGGTTTTCACAGTGTTAATATTGTTATTGGTACTATTTGTGATATTGTTCACATTAGCATTACTATTTACATCAACCATTGAATCAGTTGTTTGATTATCTATTTTTTCTTTTGCTTTGTCTTCCACACAATTGTCTTGTTTTGGCGCACTTGAGAGAGGAGATCTCTCGTTTGTTGTTGTTTTTGAATCTGTTGTTTGTTTATTTATTTTTTCTTTTGCGCTATTATCTACACAGTTGTTCTGTTTTGGCGCACTTGAGAGAGGAGATCTCTCGTTTGTTGTTGTTCTTACACTTAAATAGTTTTTATGATTTTTTGGATCATAATTATTGTTGTTGTTGCATGGAGAGCTTATAACAAAGTATGCATTTTTTCCATTGCTACTGAGCCTCCTTTCACTTGTTGGAGAGTTAGAGAAACTCATGCACAATAACACACACTACACTCTATTTAAGGTTTTGTTGTTATTTTTTTCTTTTTGTATACTTTTTGCTTTTTTATAAATTGTTTTGTTAATAATTGCATTAACAAAAACGACAATTTATTTAATTTAAATGTATTTTTAATATTAAAAATGAATAAGTATGTATTTAATTAGCGTCCATTCGCTGTTACTTATCTTTTTTTATATTTTTATTAAGAATTTATATTCACAATGTTATTTTCCTGTGAGAGCGATTTAAAACACGTCTATCCACTCTTGTAAGTTAAAATTATATTATTTATCATTGAAAATATTGCACATTCGATCCTTAAAACTATATTGCACATTATTTAATTGTTTAATATTGTTTAAAATTTATTTACCACGCCAAAGATATTGTTTAATATCTTTGGCGTGGTAAATTCCCAACGGTCTGCCAGATAAGCTTTCCAACTCGTACATATTGTTCCCTATGACCCTTAAAATTCTACATTTTGAAATTTTTTTACAAAATTTAGCGTTAATATTATTCTTGAAATCGCTAAGAATAAAATTCCTTTTATATACTTCTTGTCCTGGGACAAATTTTACTATTCTTGCTCCGCGATTATATCTCAAAGCACTCTTTTCATACGCGTTACTCAAATTTTCCTTAATTCTATCCCTTATCAGTTTTATTCTATCCGAATTTTCGATCATGATTTCATTATCATCCAGAGCTTTTAATTGTCTGGCTAACTTGTAGTCCGAGCCGCAGGTAAACATATTTTGTCCAAATAACGCGAAAAAAGGACTACATCCTGTCGCAGAATGCCAAGAAGTTCGCAAGGATAATTCAATGTTTGATAAATTCATATCCCATTCTCTATGATCATTTTGAAGATATGCTCTGATGGCAGAAAGAACACTTTGGTTCACTCTCCTCCGATGCATTTGACTGCGGAGAGTGAACAGCTGTTTTCATGTGTGTGATCTGGAAAGTTTCGATCATTTTCTCAAACTCTTTTGAAGTGAACTGTTTTCATTGTCTGAATGGATAATTTCCGGGACACCAAACACATAAAAAACTTGTTCTTTTAAAAACTTCACTACATTCGCAGTCGTAGCTTCTTTCATGGCTTTTAGAAAGTCGAATTTGGTCATATGATCTACTACTATAAAAATGTATGCATTCCCAGTTTTCGATCTTGGGTATTTGCCCAGAAAATCAATATAAAGTTTCTGAAAAGGTCTTTCTGTTATTACCCGTTTTCCTATTTCCGGTTTTAATATCATATTTGTTGGTTTAGTTTCCTTGCATATCGTACAATTTCTTACAAAGTTTCTGATTTGAGATACCATATTAGGCCAATAGCATTTAGTTCGTACTCGTTGTAACGTTTTGTTAATACCCCCATGTGCTTTATCTTCTGGTTCATGAGCTTCCCTAATCAACACGTGCGTTAACGAACTTGGAATCCATAACTTCCATCTGAATTCTTCCTGTATTTCCGAATCACTTATATTCCTCTTAAAAACTAAACCGTTTACGACTTTAATATCTGGCAATTTGCTATTATTCATCCTAACTACTTCTACTAAATCTTTATATTCTTCTGACTCGAATTCCAAAGTTTCAAAACCTAGTATTTTCTCTTTATCTATTTCTATTGCTTCTATTAATGTAGATAATGTGTCCGCTACAATGTTTTCTGCGCCTTTGCAGTGTTCTATTTGAAAATCGTAACTTTGTAACTGCAAAGCCCATCTAGCTAACCTTCCATACAAATCTTTGAGAGACATCAGCCACTTCAAACTCGCATGATCTGTTATAACTGTGAACGGCATAAGTTCTATGTATGGTCTGAATCTTTTAATTGCTAAGACTGCAGCCAAACATTCCTTTTCTGTTACACTATAGTTTTTTTGTGCTTCAATTAGCTTTTGAGAAAAGAATGAAATAGGTTTTTCATTTCCTAATTCATCTTTTTGGAACAATACAGCTCCAACAGCATAATCTGAAGCATCGCATTGAACAAAAAATCGTTCTCGAAAGTTTGGGTGTGCCAAAACCGGTGCCGTCGTCAATGCTTTTTTCAGTTCATTAAAACTTTCCATGGCCTTTTCCGTCATTTTAAATTTTTCTCCTTTCTTTATCAGGTCTGACAGTGGTGCAGTTAATGAGGAGAAATTGCGTATAAAACGGCGGTACCAGCCCGCTGTACCCAAAAAACTGCGAACTTCTCTAACAGACTTAGGCAAAGGTATATTACGAATTGCCTCTATCTTTTTGGGATCTGTTTTCATGACACCACCTCCAACAATAAACCCTAAGTAGTTAAGCTCTTTAAAACAAAATTTTGATTTTTTTAAGCCTATAGTTAAGTTTGCCTTGTTTAAACAATCTGCAACTTTTCTTAACAGTTTTAAGTGTTGATTGAAATCGGCGGATATGATCAATAGATCGTCTAGATAAGTAAATACATTTTGTTTTAACTCCTGCGGAATTACCTTATCCATCAACCTACACAGTCTCTGCGCCGCGTTGCATAATCCAAACGGCATAACAACGTATTGGTAAAGAGGTCTGCCTGGAATAGTAAAAGCCGTATACGATCTAAATTTCTTTTCCAGCTCGATTTGCCAGAAGGCATATTTCAAATCGACGCTGCTAATATAATATGTTTCGTCCAGTCGACTGAGAATTCCCTCTATATTTTGCATTGGATACGCGTCCTTTATTGTTCTATCATTTAATTTTCTCGCATCTAGACATAGTCGATTTTTTTCAGGCTTTCGTACTAGCGTGCATCTGTTGCTCCAAGGACTGTTAGTTTCCTCTATAATCCCTAACTTTAACATGTTGTCCACCACGGCATATATTAGATTCTGGACTGCAGGTGACACTGGATAATATCTATCCTTAACTGGTGTTGTGTTTTCTAACAATTCAATGGTATGAACTTCTAAATTAGTTCTTCCCAAACCATTCCTTTCAAACGTACGAAATTTATCTATAACTTTTCCTAATTCGTTTTTTTGCTGTTCATTTAAATCATGTTGTTCTATATTTTCTAACTCAAGAGGATAATTATCCGCCAAGTTTTCGGGTTTTATTTCAGATATATCGAATAATCCTGGAGCAATATCGAATTTCTTCCAAAAATCGATTCCTAAATATGCTTCCTGAATCAGATTCGGACATAAATAAAATTCAATATTATGCTTTTGTCCTTTATAATGCACCATCACATCAATCTTTCTAAAATTTGATAATGCTTTCCCCCTGCCGTTTGAATATCAGAAAAAAACTGGTTTTATTTCACTGTTTAAAATGTCTACTATCTTTTCGCAATCTTTTCCTAGTAGACTTATTGATGCTCCACTGTCCAGAAGACCTTTTACTTTTATATTATCCAGTCTTACCTCTATAAAATCTCTGGGATCTATCCTGGTGTTATCAATTTCATCACATTTTCGGACAAATTTACCTATCTCTTGAGCCATCAACTTTTTTCTCCGAAATCTGTTTCTAGTTCTCTTAATCTTTTCCAGTTTCGTATTATTATCCTCATTAAATATCCTATTTCTAGTTATCATATATCTTTTTAAACGCTCTTCATAAGACCCTAATACTCTCCTATCGTTGCACTTATCCTGTTCTATTTCAATCTATCTATCATATTTTTTTGCTAAAACTAATTTGCTATCATTGGTTTTGTCTTTTATAGATTCATCATAAACATATTGAATGCCTACATCTCTTGTTGTTAGGCAGTTGTTTGCGTGGAGCGTGATTCCGCCGTTTTTATCACACCCCTTCTCTTGTTTCCCGAACAATTGGGACAAACCGGAGTAACAACACCTATGAGTCCACATCTATAACAGAACAAATTTCTCTGAATACTCGGGCAATCAGTAAATAAGTGACCTGGCAATCTGCAGTTCCAGCAAAGAATTCTCTCTGTAGTCACCGTATTTGATTTCTTGTAAGTATTGTCCGCTTTATACTTTATTTCCTCAACTACTTCCATTTCCTTTTCCCTATCAATCTCTACTTCGACATCCTCCACTTGTCTTCTAGGTGGTACATATCGGGTTTGTGGGATATTGAAAGATTGTTTACGGAAATAATTCCTTTCTACTTCCTTACAAGTATCTCGCAAATGTTCCACAGAAAACACTTGCACAGAGTAAACTATTTGCGAAATATTTTGCCGTAAGTTTCGTTTTATTATCCTTATTATCTCATATTCTGGTAAAGGATTTCTTAACCTGGCCCTTAATCTTCGCATAGCTAAGAAATAGTCATCGATAGATTCCCCCTGTTGTTGTCTTCGTTCCTCAAAATCTCTTAATAGTTCATATTACGACCTTATTGAACCATATTGAACCCTAAGTGATCTTTTCAGCTCATCCCAAGATTCGATGGGTCTTTGCTGGACTAGTAACCAATACCAATCATTTGCATCTCCCTTTAAAAGTTTGTGAAATTCTCCCTTCAAATCTTGCCATGAATAACTATGATACTTTAACATATATTCGATGCGAAATATGAAATCATCAATATATAATTTTTCTATATTTCCATCGAAACTAATATCCCATTTGTCCACGCTGATGGGGTTTTTAATTGGTCTACTAGTTGGGTAAAAACTCTGAGGTGATCCGTTTTCAAGTGGGGTATTAGAATTCGATTCCCTAAAATCTAACCTTCTTTGTGGAAATGGTTGGTTTTCCGCTTCCTCTTTGTAGGTGCCATTTGAGTTGGTTTTTCAACCTCCTCACTATCTAACGATTCTATACCATCACTTATTTTGCTAGTTACACTCATTTTTTGAATTTCGCTGATCATTTTTGCAAAACCTTCCTCTAAACTTTCCTGAATTTTCTTGTCTAACTTTCTTCCAATTCTGATCTATATCCTTTTACATTTTCAGCTATAAGCTCGCGGATAAGACCAGCATAAGCCCTAGGGCTATTGCCCGATGAAAAACCCTTTTGATCGTGTGGGATCTTTGGAGGTGGAAAATTAAAGGTTTTAGGAGGAGCAAAAGTTTTTGGAATTGCTCCGGTTGGTTCACTTGGGAGTACCGTCGGTGTTTCTGACAGTGGATTACTAGTATGGTGAGTATCCGGTGTTATAATACTCCCTGACATGTCTATAAATGTCCCTGTTTCCCTATCGGCATTCATCGGAGTTCTCCCTACTGGCATTTTTTTAAAATCTTAATTTATGGAATTTAATATATCTATATTGGCAAATTATATTTTTGATGTTGTTAAAAAAAAACAGCCTTAAACATAAAATAAACAAATACGCTACTATTACATAAAATACACACATACAACATTTTTTTTTACTATTACAGATTTAAACATAAATAAACGTTACAAATTTTGAATTTACTTGAATTACAAACATACAATAAGGTTTTCTAAAACAATATTTCACCACATAAAAACACAAAATATAACATAAAATTTGTCAAGACAAAATGTTTATAACATATAGGATACAATAATCTTTAATTAAAAACAATTCACTTAAAAAGTTACAGGAACAGTGGTATTCCGTCTGAACAAGAGAGTAATGATGGTTGTTGATATTCTAACGCTTTCCTTTTACGACGCGATATTCTGATATATACCTGGTCGTTTTCCTTCTACATAATTCACAAATCTGCAAACTAAACTTTTCTAAATTATATTTTAGGACAGTTTATGATTTATGTTTCCGGTTTACTCAAATGAATATCCGCAAACTAGGTTTGTTACTTTACAACCTAGGACATATATTATTGTATTATTAATATTATTTCCAGTACTCGCAAGCTCAACTATTCTCTTGAGGACGATTCTGAATATATATATTTTTACTTTTCTACTAATTTTAACTGATAAGAATCCATACTAATTTGAAAATGCGCAAACTAACCTATTCTTTCTGTTAGGACGATTTCAATTTAGTACTCGAATCCTATTCCTAATTCTATTCCACACGTTTAGCTGTTGTACGCGGCCTACTTTTCCACACTAGAGTACATATTCGCGGATGTGAAAATGCATTCTAGGTTGTCTCTTTTCTACATTGGGCGCCATTTATTGTTACGAGACTCTTTCGTTATTTTGGGGTGTTTCGATGCCGCCTCGACCAGCTCTACAATCGGCGTGTGAACCCAACCCGCATCCACACCACCAAGAGACTGTACCAACAAAAAAAAATATATATAAAAAAAAAAACTACACCAACACAGAACATCGTATCGTGGATCAGGTGTTGAATCTATGTGCGTTGCCCACCCTACCATAGTCATTTGGTATCTTAATGACCCCTACACATTATCAATCCATCAACTCACCATATCATCACTCTCTCTCCTTTTCGGCCCACTGTACCTGGAACTTTTAGACACAATTAGTCACACATATTCTTCAACATTTTAATTTCAAGTCATATTTATTTTCTAAAACACTTAAACTACACAATAATTAAATTAAAACTAAAATTTATTTCTGATTGTTAATCTGTTGTTTTCTTATCGTATAGCAAAAAGGTTTCAATAATTTTTTTAAATTTCTTATAAACGTTATTATATTCTATTCACAAATCTTGTTTATTGCTACTTTCATTATATTTTCATATAAACAAAATTGTTTTTATCCTTAAGATTTAATCGAACGGTTTCTCAACCAATTTGTCAAACTTTAAATCTTTTCTATTTGATATTCTCAATGACTTTTTAAAATTTTAGATTCTTTTTCTTTTCTCACTTATCTTTCAAGATAGTGAAAATTCCAACACAATAAATATTTGGCTATCCAGAAACAACTATAATAATATTGTGGGTTTTCATTAAAATTTTTCTCTTCCGTATATATAAAACTAAGCTATTACGCAAACTATACTTATTCTAAATTTATATAAACAAAAAAAAAAAACAAATATACTTAACTAATACAATTAACACATATTCCTATCTAAGGATCAACTAAAAAAAAAACAAAAGAGTTCCAAATCACTACTCGCAATTAAATCGTTTTTTCTTTTCTTCAGTCCCTAAAGGAGCTCCCTGAAGGATGTAGTTTGAGGTTCTATATTTTCTAATTCTTGCCTTCTTTTCCGGTAAAATACTAAATTTCTTTAGTCTGATCCCTTTACAAATTCATAAATTTCTTAAGAACTAATGAACTAACTTATCCTAAAAAAAATGTAATAACTTAGCCTACTTTTTCTTTTGTTGTTCAATTACGGGGTCAACCATATATTATGACAAAGTTTAATGTGAACCGTATTACCTTCTGTTTATTTTAAATTTTGTTGAATATATTTTTCCAAATATTTATATGTCCTAAAGGATAGTTTTACAAGAATCGCCGCAGTCTGTGAATTTTTCACTTCAACGTGAGGCTTCCTACTCCTCTGGCACAATATCTATTTCATTGAAAACAATAGCAAAATGTTCTAATTGAATACATTTTTCCTTTGAAAGCATTTTCACTTTAATACTCACAGGTTTTCTTTTATATTCAATCTAAACAATTTCAAAGAGTTTTCAAACTTTCTTTACTAAAGTCACTGTTCACTATGTATTATTTCTTATTTATTAAACTCCGATTATAACTTTTTAACGCTCTTTTAAGATGTTTATTTAAAAGCTTCAGATTGTAGACTGTGCATTATTACATACTTCTGATGTCCAACTACTGACATTTTTTTTTTATTTCACATAAGAAAAGTAACTGAAAAAAACATACCAACAAATAACTTAACAAAAAAAATATAACGTATAGTCATAACATAGTGGACATCAGCACCGTTTGGTTCAATGTACTTTTAGCCTTGGCCTTGAAAATTGTCTCTTATTTAAGAGAAAATTTTTGTTGCTTTTTTATACTGTTCATATTTCTCTTCCTTCTCTTTTCTATCACTTGGTAACCCTATTGTCGTAGTAATAAATCTATTATCCGAATCACCCTGTAAACATTTTGACATTTACCTTTTTTAACAATAGTAAACATTTATAACAATCAAAATAAACAAAAAGGAAAACAACATTTTAAAAGAAAAATCAACATAGGGCCAAATAAAACCAAACACAAAAAAAATTTAAACCCACTCCACTACCCAGCTAGCATTTTCTTTCAAAAAAGGATCTTCCGCGATTGGAGGTGGCGATTAAATTAATCTTCCACGATATCGTATTCCAATTACGAAAGTTCAACGCAACGGGAGTAACTGTGTCACAGCCGCGACTCTTCTCTATGAATCGTCTACGATGTGTTAAAAAGAGTCTTGACACAATCGTCTTAATGAATCTTCTACGATGCGATAAACAGAATCTTTACACAATCGTCTTAATGAATCTTCTACGATGCGATAAACAGAATCTTTACAAAATCGTCTTAATGAATCTTCTACGATGCGATAAAAAGAATTATAGAAGAGTCTTGGAACGATCGTAAAGAAGATTTTAATTGATCCTAAAATGCCTAAAAATATGCTAAAAATAAAAAGTATTGATATTCGTTTTATACTGTTTATTGCATTGGCATTTTTTGTCAACTTTAAATAAAAAAAAAAAAATTAAATATAAATTTGAATTCAATTATGAAAATAAATACATACATATGAATAATGGAAATAATTATGCAATAGAAAAATTATTAAAAAATAAAGTTATTTTTATAAATTTGAATTCAATTATGAAAATAAATACATACATATGAATAATGGAAATAATTATGCAATAGAAAAATTATTAAAAAATAAAGTTATTTTTCAGCCAAATCGTCAATTTTCTTGGCTTCATCAATCTTTTTGGTTCGGTCACTCTTTCTGAGACGGTCACCAGCATGAACAAAATGTTGTTGTAATACCTTATTTATACCTGCATCATCAGCTTTCGGAAATTTTGAATGGCAGACACCTTTAAAAAGAAAATAATTAGAATTCAGTAAAATCATGTTATAAAAAATACTTACTTGTTATAATTTTCGTTATATTGAATTCCTGAATACTGGGCTTACTGTTCGTTCCACGCCAACTCAATTTTGCAGCCACATCATCGCTCAGCATTTTTTTAATTGCATTCCTGACAAACGAGTTGGAGCTGTCGCCACCCACTTTACCAATAACGTATTTCTGTAAAAATTTTGATATGAATATATGTATATATGTATGTTTATATTAAAAAATATGTATATAGACCAGTGGTGGCCAGCGAGAGAGTGCTTAAAACGCATATGTTGTAGTGAAAACATAAAAGAGTACACAAATGAAAATACGTGTGATTTGCACTGAAACAAATTATTTGTTTGTATTTATTTTGTGTTATTCATATAACATATTTGTATTTTAATGAATAACGGAAGGTATGTATTTATGCGATGATTAAGTATTATTGAATGTCTTGATGCATGCGTTCATGTATTTATGTATGTATGTGTTAATATATTGATGTCCATATGTGTTTATGTATGTAATGATGTATTTGTTGATGTAAGTACGTACTGAGGTATATATGTATTGAGGTATGAGTTCATGTAAGTATGTATGATGTATGTATGTATGTATGTATGTATGTATGTATGATGTATGTATGTATGTATGTATGTATGTATGTATGTATGTATGTATGTATGTATGTAGTATGTATGTATGTATGTATGTATGTATGTATGTATGTATGTATGTTATGTATGTATGTATGTATGTATGTATGTATGTATGTATGTATCGTATGTATGTATGTAGTATGTATGTATGTATGTATGTATGTATGTATGTATGTATGTATGTATGTATGTATGTATGTATGTATGTATGTATGTATTGTATGTATGTATGTATGTATGTATGTATGTATCTGTCATGTACTGTCTGTATGTATGTATGTATGTATGGATTGATGTATGGCTGCATTGATGTACGGACTTGATGTCAGTATGTGTTGATGTATGTATGGCATTGATGTATGGATTGATGTCAGTATGTATGCATGTTATAGTATGTATTGATAATGTTTGATGTAAAATATGTACCGATATATGTGGATGAAGTAAGTGTGTATTGAAGTAATGTGTTGAATGTAAATATGTACATAAATGTAAGTGTTGATGTAATATGTACCAGATGTATGTGATGAATGTAAGTGTGTATTGAAGTATGTGTATTGATGTAAGTATGTATTAATGTATGTGTTGATGTAAATATGTACCGATGTATGTATTGGTGTATGTATTGATATATGTGTTGATATTAAAATTGAATTGAAAAAAGTCGTTCATTATACTAATTGCTTAATAATTCCATTGTACTTTGCTTCGAAATCAGATTTTAATTTTGAAATCAATTGATTTCTCGCAATTCCGACTACTTCATGTAAATTGGAATGACAACTGTCATAATGACGCTTAAGTGTACTTGGATGGGTTTTTTTTAACTTTTGACCACATACAATTCACTCAGCTTCCTTAAATATATTTAAACAGAATAAAAAATCCTTCTCCCACTCAATATTCCACATATTTAGTTTTTTATAATATAGTAAAACCTGAAATAAACATTTATTTGTAACGGCTACTGAAAAATATTCGCCGTGTATCATAACATCAAGCGACATAGACCTTCTTTGTTGAATGCAGACAAGCAACTGAATAAACTTGTTTTTGTTTTGTGTTTACTTTGTGTTTTTACTCACAGTATTCGTATTGCGTATGTATTAGTGAGAATAACATAACTACCCCGGGGTAGTGTTTGGCCACCAACGCTATAAAGTATATATATTCTTATAGATAGCGGAGTCGATTTAGCCATGTCCGTCTGTCTGTCCGTCTGTCTGTCCGTCTGTCTGTCTGTTGAAATCAGTTTTTAGAGGACCCCAGATATCGGCGAGATCCGAATCTTCAATAATTCTATTAGACATGCTTTCGAGAAGATCGCTATTTAAAATCAGCAAAATCGATCCATAAATGACGGAGATATAAGCAAAAATCCGAGACAACCTGAAAATTTCATTAAAAAGACAACACTGCTTATTCATTGAGTATTTCGTTTCACATGTTTGGATGGCTGTGTGTTTCATTGGCATGTGTATATTGTTTTTGTTTCTTGGTGTATTCAGTTTCGTATGTTTGGATGTCTGTTGGTTCGATTGCGTTGTGTATTTTGTTTTTTTTTTCTAGTATTTCGTTTCGTATGTTTGGATGGGTGTGTGTTTCAGTGCCTTGTGTATATTGTTTTTGTTTCTTGGTGTATTCAGTTTTGTATGTTTGGATGGCTGTGTGTTTCATTGCCTTGTGTATATTGTTTTTGTTTGTTGGTGTACAGTTTCGTATGTTTGATGTCTGTTGGTTTTACTGCCTTGTGTATTTTGTTTTTTGAGTGTTTATTTCGTTTAGCGTTGTTGTTGTTCCTCTTGTTTTGCTATTGCTATAATAATGATATAATCGGGAAAATTAAATAGGTACATAAATTTAAATTTTATAAAATTTATATTTTTTAAATACACCATGGTGAAGGGTATATAAGATTCGGCACAGCCGAATATAGCACTCTTACTTGTTTTTACATAAATTCAGTATGTTGTGTAACAGTGGGTTAGGTGTTACATTTCATAGCATACTTTAAGGCATTATTAAAATGTATTGAATTGTAAGAAAATTTTAATATTAACGAGTTTTTAAATTTGAATTAATCTACATTTTTAATTTGATAATTTATACAATTATTTAAAGGTGGAGGTTATTTAAGATTCGGCAAAGATGATATAGCATTCTAACTTGTCATTTAACAAGTTACACACTGTAGTTTGTAACGCGTCTGCCGCGAAATGTTCAGCAACTATTGACGCGTCGGCAGCTGTCCAGGGTTGTATTTTATTTTGTGTAGAATAAAAATAAATTAAAATAAAATATATATTGCCAACAAAGAAAGAAAAATATATCAAAAAAAAAAAAATACAAAAACTTAAAATTTTGATCTTTAAAACAGTAGTACGCCTCAAAAACATTGAAAATAAAAACGAAATGACGCGTGGTGTGTAACTTGCAACTTATAGGCGCGAAAAGTTTGAAAAGCGTGAAACGCGTTGTCGTCTTACCGCGTTTTGTGTACTTTCAGCTTTACTAAATCCAGCTTTAATAAAATTGTTCCCAATCAAAAAACCCACTTTAAATGCTGCAGGCATCTCTGTTTACTTACTAAAAAAAACAACAAAACTGCAAATACGGGAACAGACATAATATCCCAGCAAAAAAAAGAACTTCCAAAGAAGCGAAAAAGAAGTAGAATTTACTCCATGGAAGTACTGAAAAAGACCTGAAGAAGTGATGATTTTAACACAGGCTTGTCATAGGAGGGATGTCCTTTTTATTTGATTCCAAAATCACTACTTCTGAAGTCATTCTCAAGAAGTACTATTTATGTTCTTTTTTTGGAAGTTATTTGAAAGTGAAATTGTGGTATTATAGAATACAACTAATTTGACTTAAATAATATTAACAAAAATAAAGGAATTACACACATTTAACATAAAACCCCAAAATGACATTTTTTAACTAAAAAAAATCTCGGTACAAAAAAATATAATATTAACAAAAATAAAGGAATTACACACATTTAACATAAAACCCCAAAATGACATTATTTAACTAAAAAAAATCTCGGTACAAAAAATATATCTTCAGTTTTGAAAAAATAGAATTATTTTCGCTTCGTTGGAAGTCATTAAACATCACTTCGACAGATGCTAAAAAAAATTCACTTAGTGCTACTTTTGAAGTGGTGATAAATGTAAATCTTTTGGAAGTACTTCGATTTTTTTTGCTGGGATGTTTTCTCATTTTAATTTTTTTTTATTTCATTTAATATCCTCCATTAATAATAACACATGGTGAAAAATGCGCATTATAACAACCCTGTTTTTGCAATTTTGCAAGATTTTTAGCAAAATATTACGAACATATGGCAACGCTACAACATAAAAATAAGAGCAAGGCGAATTCACATAAGGTGGTGTTATTCAATCAGCTGATTATTTTTTTCTTCACTTGACTGGTACGCACTGATGTCAGAGTTTGTTATTGTTTACATTTTTATATTTAAAAATTTCCGTTGAAACGGAGAAAAACTTCGTTAGTATTTTGAATAATTTATGTAAAAAATCTGAAAATACCAAGCATTTTGTAAATAAATTTTTTATTTATATAAATAATGAATAATTGATACGCATGTACCAACTTAATATAACAATAATATTTTTTCTATTAAATGTTAACAAATTAAACAATATGTAAAGCGATTAACTAAAAAAAATCTGTTCCGGAACACTTTATATAAAAAACCCACATGAAGTATTTACCCGACCGGCGGCAGCTGTCTTTTACGTTATGAATTTTGAGATCTAAAAAAATTAATAAATTGTTTTATATTTACACCGTATATATAATGTGAATAACTAACAAAATTCTATTCCGGAACACCCGTCCGGCGGCAGCTGACTACAACGTGTAAATCTTAAAAATTACTCCGCCGGAGTAAAATTTTCCATTTACAACAAAGATTCTTTCATTCAGTATATAATTTTTCCATAAATTTTTACATTTTTATGTTTATTTTTCACAAAAATTTTGCATAATTTTAGGCACAAACTTACGTTTTGCAAATTAATCTGCCGGAGTAGATTTTTTCATTTGGAACAAACATTATTCCATTCAGGGTATATTATCTTCACAAATTTTAATATTTTTATGTGTATTTTTTATAAAATATAAAAATTCCACAAAATATTTTCATTAAATGAATTCGCAGCAATTATTGTTTTTGACATCAGTGCGTACCAAATGCAAAAACAAATTACATGGAAAATTTTGTTGTTGCCGAACTGTCACCACCTTATCTGAATTCGCCTTGAATAAGAGAATCAATGAGAGGATCGCCAGAGAGCGCAATAAAAATAGAATAGAATCTATCTCAACCACAATATCGCCAACCACAGGACGATATTTTGCTCTCCATTGTTACGAGACTCTTTCGTTATTTTGGGGTGTTTCGATGCCGCCTCGACCAGCTCTACAATCGGCGTGGGAACCCAACCCGCATCCACACCACCAAGAGACTGCACCAACAAAAAAAAAAATATATATATAAAAAAAAAACTACACCAACATATCGTGGATCATGTGTTGAATCCATGTGCGTTGCCCACCCTACCATAGTCATTTGGTATCTTAATGACCCCTACACATTATCAATCCATCAACTCACCATATCATCACTCTCTTCCTCCTTTTCGGCCCACTGTACCTGGAACTTTTAGACACAATTAGTCACACATATTCTTCAACATTTTAATTTCAAGTCATATTTATTTTCTAAAACACTTAAACTACACAATAATTAAATTAAAACTAAAATTTATTTCTGATTGTTAATCTGTTGTTTTCTATTCACAAATTTGGTTTATTGCTACTTTTATTATATTTTCATATAAACAAAATTGTTTTTATCCTTAAGATTTAATCGAACGCTTTCTCAACCAATTTGTCAAACTTTAAAACTTTTCTATTTGATATTCTCAATGACTTTTTAAAATTTTAGATTCTTTTTCTTTTCTCACTTATCTTTCAAGATAGTGAAAATTCCAACACAATAAATATTTGGCTATCCAGAAACAACTATAATAATATTGTGGGTTTTCATTAAAAATGTTCTCTTCTGTATATATAAAACTAAGCTATAACGCAAACTATACTTATTCTAAATTTATATAAACAAAAAAAGTATCCTTAACTAATACAATTAACACATATTCCTATCTAAGGATCAACTAAAAAAAAAACAAAAGAGTTCCAAATCACTACTCGCAATTAAATCGTTTTTTCTTTTCTTCAGTCCCTAAAGGAGCTCCCTGAAGGATGTAGTTTGAGGTTCTATATTTTCTAATTCTTGCCTTCTTTTCCGGTAAAATATTAAATTTCTTTAGTCTGATCCCTTTACAAATTCAAGAAACTAGTTATACATAAATTTCTTAAGAACTAATGAACTAACTTATCCTAAAAAAAATGTAATAACTTTCCTCCCCTATACAGAACTACCCTAATGCCTTTTTGCTATAAAATCAAATTTCACCTTTTCTTTCGGTTTTGATCCTGAATAAATGTTCTGGTCTTTGGGGGACTAATATCAATTCTCACTTTTTCACAAGTAGGTGGCGTACTTTTTCTCTTGTTGTTCAATTACGGGGTCAACCATATATTATAACAAAGTTTAAAGTGAACCGTATTACCTTCTGTTTATTTTAAATTTGTTGAATATATTTTTCCAAATATTTATATGTCCTAAAGGATAGTTTTACAGGAATCGCCGCAGTCTGTGAATTTTCCACTTCAACGTGAGGCTTCCTACTCCTCTGGCACAATATCTATTTCATTGAAAACAATAGCAAAATGTTCTAATTGAATACATTTTTCCTTTGAAAGCATTTTCACTTTAATACTCACAGGTTTTCTTTTATATTCAAACTAAACAATTTCAAAGAGTTTTCAAACTTTCTTTACTAAAGTCACTGTTCACTATGTAAGTATTATTTCTTATTTATTAACCTCCGATTATAACTTTTTAACGCTCTTTTAAGATGTTTATTTAAAAGCTTCAGATTGTAGACTGTGCATTATTACATACTTCTGATGTCCAACTACTGACATTTTTTTTTTATTTCACATAAGAAAAGTAACTGAAAAAAACATACCAACAAATAACTTAACAAAAAAAATATAACGTATAGTCATAACATAGTGGACATCAGCACCGTTTGGTTCAATGTACTTTTAGCCTTGGCCTTGAAAATTGTCTTTTATTTAAGAGAAAATTTTTGTTGCTTTTTTATACTGTTCATATTTCTCTTCCTTCTCTGTTCTATCTCTTGTCGTAGTAATAAATGTATTATCCGAATCACCCTGTAAACATTTTGACATTTACCTTTTTTAACAATAGTAAACATTTATAACAATCATGACAATCAAATAAACAAAAAGGAAAACAACATTTTAAAAGAAAAATCAACATAGTGCCAAATAAAACCAAACAAAAAAAATTTCAAACCACTCCACTACAAGACACACAACCATCACAAAGAAAACCAAACAAGAAAACAAGGACACACAATTGAGAAACCACTATACAAACACTATCAACATCAAACGCCGGCGAAACAACGAAATATTCGGCCACATGGACACTGAATTATGGATACAGCCTGCTACCTCAACAAAACTCTGGCTTATCTAGACAGGTCGCAGAGACGACAGTGTGAGGTAAAAATTTAAAACCTTTCGTCGAAAGATTCCAACTACAGCGCCCAACGTAGGCTACACCCACGACACTACATGCCCGGCTAAGGGCAACCACACAAAAGAACAAGGACAAAAGTTATTCTTAGGGAAGGGTTCCATTTCATTTTTACATTATAAAGGGTACTTTGCTTAAGTTTCCTAATGTTTGCAGGTATCATGGGCTTCACTTAAGATACTAAACAGTGGACGAGCAATACTATTTGTATAATTAAGGAGGGAATAATCAACACATCAAGGACAACAACACGAATCTTAACCTAGGATTGCACGTAAAAATATTGCACTTGTAAGTTAAAATTGTATTATTTATCATTGAAAATATTGCACATTCGATCCTTAAAACTATATTGCACATTATCGGTTTTATTGTTTAATATCTTTGGCGTGGTAAATTCCCAACGGTCTGCCAGATAAGCTTTCCAACTCGTACATATTGTTCCCTATGACCCTTAAAATTCTACATTTTGAAATTTTTTACAAAATTTAGCGTAATTATTGTTCTTGAAATCGCTAAGGATAATTACTTTATATACTTCTTGTCCTGGGACAAATTTTACTATTCTTGCTCCGCGATTATATCTCAAAGCACTCTTTTCATACGCGTTACTCAAATTTTCCTTAATTCTATCCCTTATCAGTTTTATTCTATCCGAATTTTCGATCATGATTTCATTATCATCCAGAGCTTTTAATTGTCTGGCTAACTTGTAGTCCGAGCCGCAGGTAAACATATTTTGTCCAAATAACGCGAAAAAAGGACTACATCCTGTCGCAGAATGCCAAGAAGTTCGCAAGGATAATTCAATGTTTGATAAATTCATATCCCATTCTCTATGATCATTTTGAAGATATGCTCTGATGGCAGAAAGAACACTTTGGTTCACTCTCTCCGATGCATTTGACTGCGGAGAGTGAACAGCTGTTTTCATGTGTGTGATCTGGAAAGTTTCGATCATTTTCTCAAACTCTTTTGAAGTGAACTGTTTTCATTGTCTGAATGGATAATTTCCGGGACACCAAACACATAAAAAACTTGTTCTTTTAAAAACTTCACTACATTCGCAGTCGTAGCTTCTTTCATGGCTTTTAGAAAGACGAATTTGGTCATATGATCTACTACTATAAAAATGTATGCATTCCCAGTTTTCGATCTTGGGTATTTGCCCAGAAAATCAATATAAAGTTTTCTGAAAAGGTCTTTCTGTTATTACCCGTTTTCCTATTTCCGGTTTTAATATCATATTTGTTGGTTTAGTTTCCTTGCATATCGTACAATTTCTTACAAAGTTTCTGATTTGAGATACCATATTAGGCCAATAGTATTTAGTTCGTACTCGTTGTAACGTTTTGTTAATACCCCCATGTGCTTTATCTTCTGGTTCATGAGCTTCCCTAATCAACACGTGCGTTAACGAACTTGGAATCCATAATTTCCATCTGAATTCTTCCTGTATTTCCGAATCACTTATATTCCTCTTAAAAACTAAACCGTTTACGACTTTAATATCCGGCAATTTGCTATTATTCATCCTAACTACTTCTACTAAATCTTTATATTCTTCTGACTTGAATTCCAAAGTTTCAAAACCTAGTATTTTCTCTTTATCTATTTCTATTGCTTCTATTAATCTAGATAATGTGTCTGCTACAATGTTTTCTGCGCCTTTGCAGTGTTCTATTTGAAAATCGTAACTTTGTAACTGCAAAGCCCATCTAGCTAACCTTCCATTCAAATCTTTGAGAGACATCAGCCACTTCAAACTCGCATGATCTGTTATAACTGTGAACGGCATAAGTTCTATGTATGGTCTGAATCTTTTAATTGCTAAGACAGCAGCCAAACATTCCTTTTCTGTTACACTATAGTTTTTTGTGCTTCAATTAGCTTTTGAGAAAAGAATGAAATAGGTTTTTCATTTCCTAATTCATCTTTTTGGAACAATACAGCTCCAACAGCATAATCTGAAGCATCGCATTGAACAAAAAATCGTTCTCGAAAGTTTGGGTGTGCCAAAACCGGTGCCGTCGTCAATGCTTTTTTCAGTTCATTAAAACTTTCCATGGCCTTTTCCGTCATTTTAAATTTTTCTCCTTTCTTTATCAGGTCTGACAGTGGTGCAGTTAATGAGGAGAAATTGCGTATAAAACGGCGGTACCAGCCCGCTGTACCCAAAAAACTGCGAACTTCTCTAACAGACTTAGGCAAAGGTATATTACGAATTGCCTCTATCTTTTTGGGATCTGTTTTCATGACACCACCTCCAACAATAAACCCTAAGTAGTTAAGCTCTTTAAAACAAAATTTTGATTTTTTTAAGCCTATAGTTAAGTTTGCCTTGTTTAAACAATCTGCAACTTTTCCTAACAGTTTTAAGTGATGATTGAAATCGGCGGATATGATCAATAGATCGTCTAGATAAGTAAATACATTTTGTTTTAACTCCTGCGGAATTACCTTATCCATCAACCTACACAGTCTCTGCGCCGCGTTGCATAATCCAAACGGCATAACAACGTATTGGTAAAGAGGTCTGCCTGGAATAGTAAAAGCCGTATACGATCTAGATTTCTTTTCCAGCTCGATTTGCCAGAAGGCATATTTCAAATCGACGCTGCTAATATAATATGTTTCGTCCAGTCGACTGAGAATTCCCTCTATATTTTGTATTGGATACGCGTCCTTTATTGTTCTATCATTTAATTTTCTCGCATCTAGACATAGTCGATTTTTTTCAGGCTTTCGTACTAGCGTGCATCTGTTGCTCCAAGGACTGTTAGTTTCCTCTATAATCCCTAACTTTAACATGTTGTCCACCTCGGCATATATTAGATTCTGGACTGCAGGTGACACTGGATAATATCTATCCTTAACTGGTGTTGTGTTTTCTAACAATTCAATGGTATGAACTTCTAAATTAGTTCTTCCCAAACCATTCCTTTCAAACGTACGAAATTTATCTATAACTTTTCCTAATTCGTTTTTTTGCTGTTCATTTAAATCATGTTGTTCTATATTTTCTAACTCAAGAGGATAATTATCCGCCAAGTTTTCGGGTTTTATTTCAGATATATCGAATAATCCTGGAGCAATATCGAATTTCATTCCAAAAATCGATTCCTAAATATGCTTCCTGAATCAGATTCGGACATAAATAAAATTCAATATTATGCTTTTGTCCTTTATAATGCACCATCACATCAATCTTTCCTAAAATTTGATAATGCTTTCCCCCTGCCGTTTGAATATCAGAAAAAACTGGTTTTATTTCACTGTTTAAAATGTCTACTATCTTTTCGCAATCTTTTCCTAGTAGACTTATTGATGCTCCACTGTCCAGAAGACCTTTTACTTTTATATTATCCAGTCTTACCTCTATAAAATCTCTGGGATCTATCCTGGTGTTATCAATTTCATCACATTTTCGGACAAATTTACCTATCTCTTGAGCTATCAACTTTTTTCTCCGAAATCTGTTTCTAGTTCTCATAATCTTTTCCAGTTTCGTATTATTATCCTCATTAAATATCCTATTTCTAGTTATCATATATCTTTTTAAACGCTCTTCATAAGACCCTAATACTCTCCTATCGTTGCACTTATCCTGTTCTATTTCAATCTTTCTATCATATTTTTTTGCTAAAACTAATTTGCTATCATTGGTTTTGTCTTTTATAGATTCATCATAAACATATTGAATGCCTACATCTCTTGTTGTTAGGCAGTTGTTTGCGTGGAGCGTGATTCCGCCGTTTTTATCACACCCCTTCTCTTGTTTCCCGAACAATTGGGACAAACCGGAGTAACAACACCTATGAGTCCACATCTATAACAGAACAAATTTCTCTGAATACTCGGGCAATCAGTAAATAAGTGACCTGGCAATCTGCAGTTCCAGCAAAGAATTCTCTCTGTAGTCACCGTATTTGATTTCTTGTAAGTATTGTCCGCTTTATACTTTATTTCCTCAACTACTTCCATTTCCTTTTCCCTATCAATCTCTACTTCGACTTCCTCCACTTGTCTTCTAGGTGGTACATATCGGGTTTGTGGGATATTGAAAGATTGTTTACGGAAATAATTCCTTTCTACTTCCTTACAAGTATCTCGCAATGTTCCACAGAAAACACTTGCACAGAGTAAACTATTTGCGAAATATTTTGCCGTAAGTTTCGTTTTATTATCCTTATTATCTCATATTCTGGTAAAGGATTTCTTAATCCTGGCCCTTAATCTTCGCATAGCTAAGAAATAGTCATCGATAGACTTCCCCCTGTTGTTGTCTTCGTTCCTCAAAATCTCTTAATAGTTCATATTACGACCTTATTGAACCATATTGAACCCTAAGTGATCTTTTCAGCTCATCCCAAGATTCGATGGGTCTTTGCTGGACTAGTAACCAATACCAATCCTTTGCATCTCCCTTTAAAAGTTTGTGAAATTCTCCCTTCAAATCTTGCCATGAATAACTATGATACTTTAACATATATTCGATGCGAAATATGAAATCATCAATATATAATTTTTCTATATTTCCATCGAAACTAATATCCCATTTGTCCACGCTGATGGGGTTTTTAATTGGTCTACTAGTTGGGTAAAAACTCTGAGGTGATCCGTTTTCAAGTGGAGTATTAGAATTCGATTCCCTAAAATCTAACCTTCTTTGTGGAAATGGTTGGTTTTCCGGCTTCCTCTTTGTAGGTGCCTATTTGAGTTGGTTTTTCAACCTCCTCACTATCTAACGATTCTATACCATAACTTATTTTGCTAGTTACACTCATTTTTTGAATTTCGCTGATCATTTTTGCAAAACCTTCCTCTAAACTTTCCTGAATTTTCTTGTCTAACTTTCTTCCAATTCTGATCTATATCCTTTTACATTTTCAGCTATAAGCTCGCGTATAAGACCAGCATAAGCCCTAGGGCTATTGCCCGATGAAAAACCCTTTTGATCGTGTGGGACCTTTGGAGGTGGAAAATTAAAGGTTTTAGGAGGAGCAAAAGTTTTCGGAATTGCTCCGGTTGGTTCACTTGGGAGTACCGTCGGTGTTTCTGACAGTGGATTACTAGTATGGTGAGTATCCGGTGTTATAATACTCCCTGACATGTCTATAAATGTCCCTGTTTCCCTAGCTTCCCTATCGGCATTCATCGGAGTTCTCCCTACTGGCATTTTTTTTAAAATCTTAATATATATCTATATTGGCAAATTATATTTTTGATGTTGTTAAAAAAAAACAGCCTTAAACATAAAATAAACAAATACGCTACTATTACATAAAATACACACATACAAAATTTTTTTTACTATTACAGATTTAAACATAAATAAACGTTACAAATTTTGAATTTACTTGAATTACAAACATACAATAAGGTTTTCTAAAACAATATTTCACCACATAAAAACACAAAATATAACATAAAATTTGTCAAGACAAAATGTTTATAACATATAGGATACAATAATCTTTAATTAAAAACAATTCACTTAAAAAGTTACAGGAACAGTGGTATTCCGTCTGAACAAGAGAGTAATGATGGTTGTTGATATTCTAACGCTTTCCTTTTACGACGCGATATTCTGATATATACCTGATCGTTTTCCTTCTACATAATTCACAAATCTGCAAACTAAACTTTTCTAAATTATATTTTAGGACAGTTTATGATTTATGTTTCCGGTTTACTCAAATGAATATCCGCAAACTAGGTTTGTTACTTTACAACCTAGGACATATATTATTGTATTATTAATATTATTTCCAGTACTCGCAAGCTCAACTATTCTCTTGAGGACGATTCTGAATATATATATTTTTACTTTTCTACTAATTTTAACTGATAAGAATCCATACTAATTTGAAAATGCGCAAACTAACCTATTTTTTCTGTTAGGACGATTTCAATTTAGTACTCGAATCCTATTCCTAATTCTATTCCACACGTTTAGCTGTTGTACGCGGCCTACTTTTCCACACTAGAGTACATATTCGCGGATGTGAAAATGCATTCTAGGTTGTCTCTTTTCTACATTGGGCGCCATTTATTGTTACGAGACTCTTTCGTTATTTTGGGGTGTTTCGATGCCGCCTCGACCAGCTCTACAATCGGCGTGGGAACCCAACCCGCATCCACACCACCAAGAGACTGTACCAACAAAAAAATATATATATAAAAAAAAAAAACTACACCAACACAGAACATCGTATCGTGGATCAGGTGTTGAATCTATGTGCGTTGCCCACCCTACCATAGTCATTTGGTATCTTAATGACCCCTACACATTATCAATCCATCAACTCACCATATCATCACTCTCTTCTCCTTTTCGGCCCACTGTACCTGGAACTTTTAGACACAATTAGTCACACATATTCTTCAACATTTTAATTTCAAGTCATATTTATTTTCTAAAACACTTAAACTACACAATAATTAAATTAAAACTAAAATTTATTTCTGATTGTTAATCTGTTGTTTTCTTATCGTATAGCAAAAAGGTTTCAATAATTTTTTTAAATTTCTTATAAACGTTATTTTATTCTATTCACAAATCTTGTTTATTGCTACTTTTATTATATTTTCATATAAACAAAATTGTTTTTATCCTTAAGATTTAATCGAACGGTTTCTCAACCAATTTGTCAAACTTTAAATCTTTTCTATTTGATATTCTCAATGACTTTTTAAAATTTTAGATTCTTTTTCTTATCTCACTTATCTTTCAAGATAGTGAAAATTCCAACACAATAAATATTTGGCTATCCAGAAACAACTATAATAATATTGTGGGTTTTCATTAAAATTTTTCTCTTCCGTATATATAAAAACTAAGCTATTACGCAAACTATACTTATTCTAAATTTATATAAACAAAAAAAAAACAAATATACTTAACTAATACAATTAACACATATTCCTATCTAAGGATCAACTAAAAAAAAAACAAAAGAGTTCCAAATCACTACTCGCAATTAAATCGTTTTTTCTTTTCTTCAGTCCCTAAAGGAGCTCCCTGAAGGATGTAGTTTGAGGTTCTATATTTTCTAATTCTTGCCTTCTTTTCCGGTAAAATACTAAATTTCTTTAGTCTGATCCCTTTACAAATTCATAAATTTCTTAAGAACTAATGAACTAACTTATCCTAAAAAAAATGTAATAACTTAGCCTACTTTTTCTTTTGTTGTTCAATTACGGGGTCAACCATATATTATGACAAAGTTTAATGTGAACCGTATTACCTTCTGTTTATTTTAAATTTTGTTGAATATATTTTTCCAAATATTTATATGTCCTAAAGGATAGTTTTACAAGAATCGCCGCAGTCTGTGAATTTTTCACTTCAACGTGAGGCTTCCTACTCCTCTGGCACAATATCTATTTCATTGAAAACAATAGCAAAATGTTCTAATTGAATACATTTTTCCTTTGAAAGCATTTTCACTTTAATACTCACAGGTTTTCTTTTATATTCAATCTAAACAATTTCAAAGAGTTTTCAAACTTTCTTTACTAAAGTCACTGTTCACTATGTAAGTATTATTTCTTATTTATTAAACTCCGATTATAACTTTTTAACGCTCTTTTAAGATGTTTATTTAAAAGCTTCAGATTGTAGACTGTGCATTATTACATACTTCTGATGTCCAACTACTGACATTTTTTTTTATTTCACATAAGAAAAGTAACTGAAAAAAACATACCAACAAATAATTTAACAAAAAAAATATAACGTATAGTCATAACATAGTGGACATCAGCACAGTTTTGTTCAATGTACTTTTAGCCTTGGCCGTGAAAATTGTCTTTTATTTAAGAGAAAATTTTTGTTGCTTTTTTATACTGTTCATATTTCTCTTCCTTCTCTTTTCTATCACTTGGTAACCCTATTGTCGTAGTAATAAATCTATTATCCGAATCACCCTGTAAACATTTTGACATTTACCTTTTTTAACAATAGTAAACATTTATAACAATCAAAATAAACAAAAAGGAAAACAACATTTTAAAAGAAAAATCAACATAGTGCCAAATAAAACCAAACACAAAAAAATTTAAACCCACTCCACTACAAGACACACAACCATCACAAAGAAAACCAAACAAGAAAACAAGGACACACAATTGAGAAACCACTATACAAACACTATCAAATATTCGGCCACATGGACACCAATTATGGATACAGCCTGCTACCTCAACACCATACAAAATGTATGAAAACTCATTGTCGAAAGCGGTTGTGGTTCCAATTGTAATCAAGCTGTAAAATGTTAAATTCATAAAGTTTATTACAAATACAAATTAAACTAATCTTAATTTTGTTATTAAACATTTTAAAGCAGGTCAACTTTTTGTGAAAACAAATGTAAGTGCAAACCTAAGCAATTTTTTATTTAAAAAAATTAAAACAGTGTTAAATTTTTTAGATTGTCAAATAAAATATTGTACGAAAAGTGGCAACAAGAAAACACAAATACAATTTCAAGACAGAATCAAACAAGTACCGTAAGTTTTACAGTTATTTTGTAAAAAAACTAAAATTTTATATAATTTGCGAAGACAACAAAACGAAACTATTTTTTTAAGTTTTTTTTTATTTTTATTTTAAATAAGTCGTAGTTAAAAAAATTTTTTTCTCTTTATAATGAAGAGTTTGTTTATTTTAATACGGGATCGATCGTTCGCTTTTATTTGTAAAGAAATTAAGTTTTATATAGACACATGTCTAGAAGTTTTGGGGTCTTTACCCATGTTTGAACGTCAATAAATAAATACCTACCTTAAAACATGGAATATAAAGTTAGTCTTAGAATAATTTCCTCTTGCTGAAAAAAAGTTCTTTTGAGGATCGAAAATAAAATCATTTCGTTTGGTAATGATGCGGAAAGGATATCTCATGGTATGATGCCTTATTAAACAATAGATGAAAACAGTTATGTTTCCATAATGTAGATTTCAACTAGGCAATGACTCCAAGAACTTATCAAATATATTGCTTGGTGTCAAGTGCAGAACTTGATTCTTTTTTAATAGCAAGGTCAATTCTTCGACCTAAATTCCATATAAAAACTATGAGTTCAATTCTGTTTCACCATTTTTTGGTCGCTTGCCATTGATTTCCTTTTGTACGAATGAGAAAAAATGGAATTTCGGAATACGAGCAAGTTTATGTTTCCCTTGTTATTCCCTTTATCTAACTCTCCCGCAAACTCAGAATTGCTACAAGAAAACGTAAACATGTGGCTGCTCTAGTATTAGGTCTTCAAATTGATATATGTACATATTAATAAAACTTCTCATAACCTCAAATATGTATAATGAAAGCAAGATCATGTTTTGTAATCACAATTTGAGGTTATGTTCATGCATGTATTTGCTATAAAGACTTGAGACAAAAAATTTGTATATGCAGAAAAGCTATCTTGTGTTCGATACACTTCAGTGGATAAAGTTCCTGCCCGATATTGTCCATTTTCAATTCGAAACAAACCTTATCAATAGAGATTATTTGTGGAAAATGTCAGCCCTTTAAGCTTCTCCCATTGGGACCTTATCGTGTTTTCAACAGACAATCGGACATAGTTGTTGCTAGTCGGCAACACTTTAAAGAAACCTTTTTGGCTACATCTATAACGATCGGCCGGTCAGTGGTTAATTATGCTGCTCCATTGTGGTCAATGCTGTCCTAAGGACTGTAACGGACTGTTCGCAAATTACCTTAGAACATCGCGTACATGAGAAAACGAAGGTTTTCCGAGTCAAGAAACACAATGTCCTGTTGACTAAACAATTTCTCCTAGGATGTCACCAGAGGAGTCATCCAACTATAACATCACACAGTTGGAAGCCGGTCAGTGGTTAATTATGCTGATCGATTCTGGTCAATGCTGTCCTAAGGACTGTAACTGACTGGATTGTTCGCAAATTACCTCAGAACTTCGCCTACATGAGAAAACGAAGGTTTTCCAAGTCAAGAAACATAACATCCTGTTGACTAAACAATTCCTACTAGGATATCATCTGAGGAATTATACCAACTTTAACATCACACAACTGGCTGCTCCTCCGGAGCATGTCAGAAAGGTCCTTCGTGTATACGAGGAAAACATAAGTAGTTATGTGCAGGATCGATTCTCGTATACGTCAGCTTTGAACGACATTCATAGAGACGCCATCAATACCGTGGTCGCAGGATACCGTATGAATGTCGTACATGGAGGACCTCTACCGTCTATAGCAGACCAGAGTAGTTCTGGCACTACTTAGATCGGGATGTGGCAACAGGCTTAATGCCTACTGGTCCCGCATAGACCGTGCCGTACCTAATGAATGCCCAGCATGTGGACTGGGTCGCCACGATACTCACCTAATATTCAACTGTTCAGACAACCCCCTCATTGAATTGTTGTATAGTTTTAGCTGTTATAACAACAACAACAACGGACGGACATGGCTTAACAAATTTCATCCCAAAATCAGTTTTCCACTAAAAGATATTAAAAAAAGTAATTTTACGCTAAAAACTGGCCAAAATTTCATTTTTTTACTGAAAATCTTGACTTAAAATTTAAATTTTTCACAATAATTAAAATTTTCACTAAAAATTAAAATTTTCACTATAAATTTAAATTTTTTACAAAAATTAAATATAACATTTCACCTAGCGTTTAAAATATTTTCATAAAAAAATTTTCAAAATACAAAAACAATTTATATGAAAATAATACTAAATAACCTCTTAAATTTTCATCAAAAATTTAAATTTCCACTAAAAAATCCATATTTTTACTAAAAATTTTAATTTTTCACTAAAAATCAATTTTCACTAAAAATTCAAATTTTTTCCCAAAGAATATAAAGAAATTGGGGCTTGTCAGTTGGTACCTAAAGGAGTTGTCATTCGGTACTTAACTCTAAGAATGTATTGGTAGAATTTTTGTATAAGTATTAGAGCTTCAGCCACTTTCACCACTGTTTCCAAACCTACATAGTTGCATAAAAACGTACTTAAAAATTTTAGAAAAAATATAAAACATTTAAAATTTAATAAATACATTTTAAAATTTTTTTATTAGCTTTTTTGCAAAATATTATGTTTATTTTAAATTTATTTCTCATTTTCAATACTCAAATTTACAACTTGTTTTTTTAGTTTTATTTATAAATAATGTATACATTCCTCAAAAATTAATTGTCAAAAAATTAAAAAAATATATTTCTCGTTTACAAAAAATAAAACTATTCAGCCTATTCAAAGGTGTAAAAATCTGCAAAAAAAAAAAAAAAAAAATGCGTTGTGTGTGTGAGAAAATATGTAAGAAGTGAAATTATTTTCATATTTTCGCGAAAAAGTTTTGTGAGAGAGTCAAACTTTCACCAGAGTGTTGAATTCACACAGAACTCGTCAAAGAGAAAATGTTATTGTTGTAAAACAATGTCATAGTCCAATTTCTTATTATTCTTTTCCTACAAAATTCTAATTATTCTCTAAAAATTCTTATCTTTGCTAAAAATTAAATTTCTTTAAAAACGACTTTTCATCAAAAAGCGACTTTAACTCGATTTATCGATAATCTGTTTCGAGTAAAGGGGTTTTCTCTGATTTTCTTCTTCACCAAAGAAGGAAAAGGAAAAAAATTATTTTTTACCCAAAATGTCTTTTCAGTACTAAAAAATCAATCGCTTCTATCGTAAATTATGGCGAGAATTCCGTAAACTATTTGTTGGGGTGAGGAATCAGCCTCGCTAATGATTTCCACTGGATTTTGAATAAAGAGACACTGGTTTAAATCTTAACACAAATTTATTAATCCAATGTTTCTTATATTAAAATTCCTATAAAAATACATATTAATTCATGAGGAAATTTATAAACATAATTTTAACTTCAAATTAACAACTCACTTTTTGGTATGGAAACCACTAGAGTTAATACAATTAATAATTTTAAAATAATCTTTCGCACTGAAGACTTATCACCACGCTAGCCAACTAAGTACAAATTAAATATATTGAAATAAAATCGAGTTATAACTGGCGCGGGAACCATTTACTCCGAAAATATAGAAAATTACATTTACAATTGTAAAAGATTACATAGCAAATACGTAGTTTACACAATCAAAAAATAATATTTTTAGCAATTTTTGCCAGTGGCGGCAACACTATTCTTTCACAATAGTCACACACTATTTAATAAAAACCCCTTTATCCTATAGATACAAGTTTCATCATTGGAACCGGTTCTAAGCAATCATTCGTTATTTTATTAAAAACGGTTAAAAAAATAAATTTTCCACGATTCAGTTTAAAAATTTTCAGTTATAATTCAAAAAACAAAACAAATTGGATGATATCCTTAAAAAACTGTTTCATTTTGTTGCTTTTCTAAATAAAAGAAAAACTAACAGCATTCTATTACAGGCTCTCAAAATAAACAAATTTTTAAAGAACTTAAATGCCTTGGATACCTACAACCGACTTCGAAGAAGAGGTGGTAAATTTACAACCACATCATGACTTCATATACGGGGTCCTCTCCGAACCTCAACACAGTAGTTATCCAAGACCCAAAAACCATACAGAATATGCTGCCAACAAAAAGGTGGAAAGTAAAGAACACAAAAAACCCACCACGAAAATAAATGGAAAGTTGCATGCAATACAACAAGTACAACGTATGGCTAGCACCAAACCGGTGGGTGAACAACCCACTATTGATGATTGGGAAAATAATAAGAAAATTGAACAGGAAACATTTGGTATGATGCGTTACTGTGGCATGGGTGTAAGTGTTGAACAACCTCTAAATCAAAAAGTAACTATGGCAACATTTCCAGTGGAAAATAAAATCAAACTAGTGCAGAATGGTCGTAGAAAAGTGGCTTTGTTTTTTGATGATAATGTTTTTAAATTAAAGGAAAAGGTGTCGGATACCTCATCGGGTTTTGATAGCTGCAATAATAGTATTTCCAGCGAATTTAAAAATGATCACAATGATTCTTTAGCTTCTGTAGCGGAAAATAGCTGTAATACATCTTTTGTTAGCACTACTTCATCTTTAAATTCATTTAGTACTGCCCGAGATAATAGTGAGTCTTTTTCCATTATTTCGGCTAACAAAACATCAAATTCGCTTCAACTTAAAGATCAACGTTTACAGCAGTATCATACATTACTAGAGGACACGGCTTTGTTATCCTTGAATAGTTCTAATAGCAGTGAGAAACCATGCACTGATTCTTTTGAAACTGCCGAAGATATACCACGTTGGAAACCAATTTCAGATAATGAAGAAAATATCTTTGATAAGGCGGAAAATTGGCCGATTTTAAGTAATAATAAATATAACAGTCCTGATCCTGATAATTCATTAAATATAACTCAAAGCGATTTAGCGGATGATGTTTCTAGTGTCACCACCAACACCAGTAGCAGCACCAACAGCAATAGTAGTAATCAAGCTAAAAGAATCAACTTTTTAGATCGTTTTATTACATCGGAAAATTCGGATGATTTAAATACCACTAGATCCCTCAACCTATGCAGCTATAACTAAAACTTCGAAACCTTCAAAACAATCAACACCAAAGCATAAGGACAAAATATACAACTCTTCCAATGATATAATAGATTTTCTATACAACACAATGAATGTATGCTCTTAAACGTCATGTTAAATAGTTATCTTTTTTTTAAACATTTTAAACCAAATACTGCCAAATGGTTAGAGAGTAGATAATTTAAGTAAGAATTTTTTTAAACAAAACTTCATTGCATTACGTTTTTAAGTTTGTTCATTTCATTAATATTGTTAAACACTGAACACTTTTTTAAAATTAGTTTTAAGAATTTATAATATGAGACTTTTGGTTACTTTTTCGATCTTTTACTGGTATTAATTAAACGTTTAATGAGAATATACAACATGGAACGATAAAGTATTGAACGTAGAAACATGAAATTGAACATGAAGGGTCCACAGTGTGTGAGTATCTAAATACGATCTTTTAGTATTTTTTCGTTCTTCAACGAATACCTTTTATGTTTTCTATAATATAAGAGGACTTTTTGGGTACTTTGTAGTTTTTCAAAAGGTGTTCTTTTTAGCTTTTCAATAATATTGGTCAGAAACATAAAATTAAACACGCAGGGTTCTGTTCATGGAAATCTGTATGAATGTTCTTCAGCTGGTACTTTTTGAGTTTTCTATAATATTGAAATATAAATTAAAAAATAAGTGTTTTTTGGTTCTTTTTTGTTTCGTTTTCGTAGAAACATAAAATATGGAGTGAATGGAAATCTATAAGAAGGGACTTTTGGTACTTTTTCGCTCTACTTTCTGATTTTTCTATATAATTGGACTTAGAGGCATAAAATTAAACACACAGGGTTCCAGTTGAATGGAAATCTGCACAAAGGGAATATTTTTTACTTTTTCGTTCTTCAGCCGGTAATTTTGGAGATTTCTAAAGTAATTATTCCCAAAAATATTAAATAAACATTAAAAGTCCTTTTTGGATTATCGATAATATTGGTCTTAGAAACATCAAATTTAGCATGCAGGGTTCTGAATGAAAGGAAATGTGTATGAAGGTACTTTGGTACTTTTTATTCTTTAACTGGTACTTTCTGAATTTTCTATAATATCTCTTTTTGAGATTTCTACAATATAATAAACAGTCCTACGTGAATTAAAACCTATATGAAAGTACTTTTTTCTCAATGGTACTCTTTAAATTTTCTTTTACATTAAATCTAGAAACAAAAAACGAAAGATCTATAAGTAAAAATCCATAAGGAACTCAATGGTACATTTTGAATTTTCTATAAAAATAATTATATGTAATGTAGTGATTAAAGTATTTTTTTGTTAAAAACATTTTGGATCTTTAATTTAAATATTATTTATTGTTATGCTGTTAAATAGAGCTTTAAAAAAAACAATTTGTTTAGACCAAAAATTTATTAAAAAATTTACCTTTTTTAGTCTATATTATCAATGAGAACGAAATTTTGTAGGTGTCAAAATACGTCCACAATTTAATTACAAAAGTTTTTAATAAAATTTTCCAAAAACGGTTCCCGAGGCAAGGTATATTTATTTGGCTCCGTACTCAAAAAAAGTGGTCTCAGTAATAAAAAACTAGCAAATATTTTTACACAAAAAATTTCAATTTCAATATACATATTTTGTTCAATAATACAGTCAAATATAGAAATCATTCACTATACAAAAATAATAATTTAGTTAGTTATATGATAGAAACAATATAATTAGTTTTTATACATATATCGTCACATAAAACGCAAAAATCCCTATTTAACATTTTTTAAATTCTACAGAAGAAGCAAAAAACTATTTAAAATGGAAAGTTTAGTTTCAACGGTAAATCTCTCAGTTATTTTGACAATTTACAATTTGTATTTACAAATGATTAGTTACGTTTTTAGCCTTTATATAAAACTGCTTTTGAAGATAGGGCCCTTTGTTTTTCGTCAATAAAATCGCTAATTTTGACCAGCGGAGTCTAAATTTGTTTTGAACATTTGGTTTGATGCAATACATCAGAAAATAAAACTGTAGATTTTGAATTTTTTTTAGTTAGGGCCGTTTTAGTTTTAGGTATGTATTTTTTACGGAGGCAATGCCACAAAGTTGCACGTAGCTCTGTCCTGTTAATCCAAAATCTCGGATGTTGATGAAAATTAATTTATTTAAATTACATTAAAAAGGTGATATGAAGTGATAACAATAAGTTTAATCAATTGTATGATATTTTGAGAATTAAAATTTGCTAAAAACCTACATATGTGAAAATTATTTACATAGGTATGTATATCCCATATTAATTAAAAAATCGTTTAAAGTGTTGTTTTCAAAATTTAATTAATGCCAAAAATTTATCGCTAACGAAGTAGCGGGCAGCAAGCTAGTTCCTTATAATTTCGATTTCGATAAAAATAAGTTTATGAATTTTTAACTTTTTGACATTTTTTTTAAACTGATTATAAGAAGTTGTTTCGGAACTAGTATACGTTTCATGGAACTAGTGTATAATGCCTTTAGGAAGGCCTCTTTACTGCCACTTTTCCCGCTGCGAACTGCTGGCTGCCATGTTACCGCCAACTGCTATTGAAAATAAATTAACTTTTGTCATCTCGTATTCATTTAATCCGGATTATCTACATGGCCTTGCTCTTGCGGAATGGGCTAAAGGACTGTTAAAGTTGCATTTTTTGCTTTAAATGTGACATATGTAGATCTTCTTGATATTCTGTAAGTAATAATCATATGTATTTTCAAAAACCTTTTATTTGGGAAAATATACTAGAGATCAGGATGCACTAAGTTATTACATCATGCTAGAGATGTTTAGTTTTATTTTAAATGATTGTGTTAAATGTAAACATTAGAGGATAAATACTTGTTGACTTCCAAAATATTCCTTGTTATTTACCTATCTTTGGGGGTATAGCGATGGCTTTTTGTTATTGTTTTGAAAACGACCGCTAAAGTTGAAAAAACAAACTGGACAAATTATTTTGCCATGAAATAATCTATAATAGAAAAAAATTGACGCCCATCGGTAGTGGCTAGTCGAAATTCGTATTCTATCAAGCAAAGGTTCCGGTACTAACCATTGTGGGCTTTATGTCGTCTATAGATCCCTTCGAGTTGTCACACTATATGAATCATTTAAATGAACCCTTCAAAGATTTATTGCGTCATAATATAAAAGAAGAAAAACAACGTTTATTTGAAGGTATTCCTTCCGATCACTTGATATTCTTGCGTCTGTATCAAGAATGGAAAAATAACTTTAGAACTGAGGAATTGGTTTTTGATTTTAATATAATTTCATTTTGAATGGCCTGTTGGAACAGGACTGCAATATCCGTACTCAATTGGTTGGATCCTTAAGATCATCACAATTAATATATAGCAAAGTTGATCTAAGTATGCATTATATAAATCTCAAATCGAATTGTTCTGTCATTAAAGCCGCCCTTGTTGGTGGGATGTAACCTAATATATGCGTATTGGATTCTAAGGTTAATCGTATTAAATCGCCCTGCAGAAGAGAAATGGTTTTACATCCAAATTCTGTTTTGCGACATAGGATTTATGTGTTCGTCGAATTCTGGTTCACCGTGGATAGTGTACGGAAAAGAAAAAAATGGTTCCAGTTGTAATGGTGTCGAATGTAATACTGTTGTGACGCCCATTACTACAGTTGATTTGTTTGCAGGTAAGTTTAGTAGACTAATAATAATATCCGAGGAAAATTTTAATTAGTTAAACAACTATGTACGTAAAATTCATAATTATTCTGACTCACCTTTAATCTGTTAAAATATTTTTGTATGTAGGTATAAAACCAGCAGCTAACTATCCATTCTCCTTCTCTCAATCTATATATAAAAGGCTTGCGTAACTGACTGATTCATCATCGCCCAGCCCAAACCGTTAAAGCTAGAATCATGAAATTTTGGTTATAAGAAGGGATTACGTTTAGGGGAAGAAATGGGTAAAAAAGGATAAAATTAGTATCCTTTATATCTCCTAAAGAAGCAAAGATATAAATAAAATTCCAAATGTATCCTCTATTATACAAAAAAATAATTGATAGGTGTCTGGTACTTTTTTACAAATCTAGACTTTATAGATCTAAAAGGGTAAAAACTGTCCCCATAAACCTTCTCTTAACCTATTTATCTTCGAAAGAAATGACCATACAAATAAAACTTTAAATTTATCCTATTCTAATTAAAGTCTATTAGAAATCCTTGCGGTACTTTTTAGAAATTCGGGTAATGTGGGGATGAAAACGGTGTCTAAAATTGATACTTTTTTAAAAAAATATTTTCTCATTAGAATTATGATATGTATAATAATACAATTTATATCACATTCGTAACTTATCAAAAAATAACAAATACAAATTTAGTACTCTTTAGAAATTTGAACATTTAAGGGGTAAAATCGTACCCATTTTCAGTACAATTTTAATTAAACATTGTTTCCTATTTATCAACATACATATATGTATATTTATATACACTGACTCAAATAAGTCTCCGTACAGTATGTAGTTAAAACCATAATTTGTAATATTTTCTAAAATATTTGTCCGATTTACAAAAAATTTTTATTTTATCATAAGTGATAATGTCCTAATAAATTTTCTAATTGCAAAAATTTTAAATAATACTCTATGTTTTTGTAAATTACTTCTTAAATGCAACACCCCTATAATCAAACTCAAAAAGTCTCCGTACAACATAATGCTTAAAACTTAAACGTGTCTTAAATTTGGTAAGCATCGTTTTAATAGGGAGTTCAAAGAAAGTCGACTTGGGATAACATATCAAAAACTATTTTTCGCTGATTGTGACCGATTTACTATCGATTTCGGTGTAACAATTCCGCCATTCCGCATAAATTGCATTTTTTGAACATTGATTTGTTATAAATTGTATATTAACAAATTTTTTTCTCCAAAATTCCTCATATGTGTTCTATGGGATTATGATCTGCACTTGAGAAGTGTAGGAAGAACTTCTTTTACGTTGTGGCGTAATCATTCACTTCAAATCTTCGATGAGCGGTTTGGGTTGTTATCATAAACGTACTGAAAATCAACTCCAATTACAAATTTTATTGCATTGGCATCCAAATGCTGTTTTAAAATATTTAATTTATTATATTTTCCTTCCACGAATATGACATTTCCGAAACATTCTGCAGACATTATACCCCCCACTATCACTCTACCACCAAGGGGTTTCACACTTGCTTTATGATTTTTTTAATTCACAAGCGGTATTTTGTTCACGCCATACAAATCATCAACTTTCTGATCCGAAAATGTTGTAATTACTTTTATCTGTCAAAACATATAGTTTTCCAGTTGTATTCCGTTTTGTTTGTGTAATTTTGGGATACTCCAAGCGTTACTTTACATTATTTACTGAAATAAACAATTTCTTAGGTGGAACACATGCCTTATATTGATTCAGATGATGAAAATTTTGTCTAGTTCGTGCATTTGCATGTACATTTTCACTTCTTGTACAACTTTTGGCTATTTCCATGACACTAATTTCTGAATCATGTCTCATATCCGTTCAAATTTTCGCTCCAACTGAAAATCAATAAATTTTCCGCGGCATCTATATTTAGACGTTTATAAATTTGCCGGCTATTTTGTACTTTTCTACAATATATTAAACAGAAGACAGTGGCATAGATACAGTTTGAGAACATTTTGCAAAAAATGTTCCTTCATTACTCATTTTAATTGTTAATTCTTTGATTTCAATAGGCTTTTTAGTACCGACATTATTCCTACACTTATTTTAAATGTAAATAAAGAAAAAATTTAATGAAAAGACTTTAAAGCAGTCCTGACAACATTATAAATTTGAATACACCTTATTTTAATGCACCGTTATATTTTAGAGCTGTATCCTTTTAATGTTTTTCTTCTGTATGGAGACTTTTTTGAGTTTGATTATAGAAATAATTTACAAAAACATAGAGTATTATTTAAAATTTTTACAATTAGAAAATTTATTAGGACATTATTACCGATGATAAAAAACGATTTTTTTGTAAATCGGACAAATATTTTAGAAAATATTACAAATTATGTTTTTAAATACATTCTGTAGGGAGACTTATTTGATTCAGTGTAATTACGGGCTCTCACTACAATTTTTGGAATACAATTTCTTTTACTTAAACATTTCCTTTTCTTAAATATGTACCAAAAAAATGGAAAAATCGGAAAACTTATTTTTATCCATACTTATTGAGCCAGTTGTGATAAATTTTGTAAAATTAATTAATTTAGTCACTCGAAATAAGATAATGGCATTTTATAACAAGGCCTATATAAGTCCAAATTCTAAAAATAGTTTAATACTTTTTGAAACATATTTTTTTGAGAAATTAAAAGCAGATTTTAGACATTTTTCATTTATATCTATGATCTAAAAATTTAAGCACTTTATATTTAAAAAGTTTTAATATTAGACCTAGAAACATAAAATTAAACATCCAGCCCTGAGTGAATGAGAATTTATAATATGAGACTTTTGGTTACTTTTTCGATCTTAATGAGAATATACAACATGGAACGATAAAGTGTTCTTCAAAAGGTACTTTTTGAATTTTCTATAATATTGAACCTAGAAACATGAAATTGAACATGAAGGGTCCACAGTGTGTGAGTATCTAAATGCGATCTTTTAGTACTTTTTCGTTCTTCAGCGAATACCTTTTATGTTTTCTATAATATAAGAGGACTTTTTGGGTACTTTGTAGTTTTTCAAAAGGTGTTTTTTTAGCTTTTCAATAATATGGGTCAGAAACATAAAATTAAACACGTAGGGTTCTGTTCATGGAAATCTGTATGAATGTTCTTCAGCTGGTACTTTTTGAGTTTTCTATAATATTGAAATATAAATTAAAAAATAAGTGTTTTTTGGTTCTTTTTTGTTTCGTTTTCTAAATCTATGGGAAGGGACTTTTGGTACTTTTTCGCTCTACTTTCTGATTTTTCCATATAATTGGACTTAGAGGCATAAACTTAAACACGCAGGGTTCCAGTTGAATGGAAATCTGCACAAAGGGAATAATTTTTACCTTTTCGTTCCTCATCCGGTAATTTTGGAGATTTCTAAAGTAGTTGTATGATAGAAACAATATAATTTGTTTTTATACATATATCGTCACATAAAACTCAAAATTTTCTATTTAACATTTTTTAAATTCTACAGGAGAAGCAAAAAACTATTTAAAATGGAAAGTTTAGTTTCAATCAGCGCGATTTGTTTTTCTTCAAAAGACATTTTTAATGGTAAATTTCTGACAATTTACAATTTGTATTTACAAATGATTAGTTACGTCTTTTAGCCTTTATATAAAACTGCTTTTGAAGATAGGGCCCTTTTGAACATTTGGCTTGATGTAATACATCAGAAAATGAAAATGTCCATTTTTAATTTTTTTAGTTAGGCCCGTTTTGGTTTTAGGTATGTATTTTTTACGGAGGCAAAGCCACAAAGTTGCACGTGGCTCTGACCCTGTTAATCCAAAATCTCGGATGGTGATGAAAATGAATTTATTTAAATTAGAGTAAAAAGGTGATATGAAGTGATAAAAATAAGTTTAATAAATTGTATGATATTTTGAGAATACAAAACTTCAGTAATTACATATGTGAAAATTATTTACATATGTATATTCCATATTAATTAAAAAATCGTTTAATGTGTTGTTTTCAAAATTTAATTAATGCCAAAAATTTATCGCTAACGAAGTAGCGGGCAGCAAGCCAATTTTAGACACCGTTTTCATCCCTTCATTACCAGAATTTCTAAAAAGTACCGAAAGGATTTCTAATAGATTTTAATTATAATAGGATAAACTTAAAGTTTTATTTGCATGGTCATTTGTTTCGAACATAAATAGGTTAAGAGAAGGTTCTATGGGGACAGTTTTTACCCTTTTAGCTCTATAAAGTCTAGATTTTTAAAAAAAGTACCAGACACCTATCAATTATTTTTTTGTATAATAGAGGATACATTTGGAATTTTATTTATATCTTTGCTTCTTTAGGAGATATAAAGGATACTAATTTTATCCTTTTTTACCCATTTCTTCCCGTAAACGTAATCCCTTCTTAGTGGATCTATACAATGCCAAAGGAACCTATAACCAAAATTTCATGATTCTAGCTTTAACGGTTTGGGCTGGGCGATGATGAATCTGTCAGTCAATCAGTCACGCAAGCCAATGGATAGTTAGCTGCTAGTTTCATACCTACATCCTGTACAAAAATATTTTAACAGATTAAAGGTGAGTCAGAATAATTATGAATTTTACGTACATAGTTGTTTAACTAATTAAAATTTTCCTCGGATATTATTATTAGTCTACTAAACTCACCTGCAAACAAATCAACTGTAGTAGTGGGCGTCACAACCATTTTTTTCTTTTCCGTACACTATCCACGGTGAACCAGAATTCAACGAACACATAACCTATGTCGCAAAACAGAATTTGGATGTAAAACCATTTCTCTTCTGCAGGGCGATTTAATACGATTAACCTTAGAATCCAATACGCATATATTAGGATACATCCCACCAACAAGGGCGGCTTTAATGACAGAACAATTCGATTTGAGATTTATATAATGCATACTAAGATCAACTTTGCTATATATTAATTGTGATGATCTTAAGGATCCAACCAATTGAGTACGGATATTGCAGTCCTGTTCCAACAGGCCATTCAAAATGAAATTATATTAAAATCAAAAACCAATTCCTCATTTCTAAAGTTATTTTTCCATTCTTGATACAGACGCAAGAATATCAAGTGATCGGAAGGAATACCTTCAAATAAACGTTGTTTTTCTTCTTTTATATTATGACGCAATAAATCTTTGAAGGGTTCATTTAAATGATTCATATAGTGTGACAACTCTAAGGGATCTATAGTCGACATAAAGCCCACAATGGTTAGTACCGGAACCAAACATTGCAACAAAGTAGCAATCACCATATTTTGACTCTTTGCTTGATAGAATACGAATTTCGACTAGCCACTACCGATGGGCGTCAACTTTTTTCTATTATGGATTATTTGATGGCAAAATAATTTGTCCAGTTTGTTTTTTCAACTTTAGCAGTCGTTTTCAAAAACATAACAAAAAGCCATCACTATACCCCCAAAGGTAGGTAAATAACAAGGAATATTTTGGAAGTCAACAAGTATTTATCCTCTAATGTTTACATTTAACACAATCATTTAAAATAAAACTAAACATCTCTACCATGATGTAATAACTTAGTGCATCCTGATCTCTAGTATATTTTCCCAAATAAAAGGTTTTTGAAAATACATATGATTATTACTTACAGAATATCAAGAAGATCTACGTATGTCACATTTAAAGCAAAAAATGCAACTTTAACAGTCCATTAGCCCATTCCGCAAGAGCAACGCCATGTAGATAATCCGGATTAAATGAATACGAGATGACAAAAGTTAATTTATGTATTTTCAATAGCAGTTGGCGGTAACATGGCAGCCAGCAGTTCGCAGCGGGAAAAATTGGCAGTAAAGAGGCCTTCCTAAAGGCATTACACACTATAATATGAGACTTTTGGTTACTTTTTCGATATTTTACTGGTATTAATTAAACGTTTAATGAGAATATACAACATGGAACGATAAAGTGTTCTTCAAAAGGTACTTTTTGAATTTTCTATAATATTGAACCTAGAAACATGAAATTGAACATGAAGGGTCCACAGTGTGTGAGTATCTAAATGCGATCTTTTAGTACTTTTTTGTTCTTCAACGAATACCTTTTATGTTTTCTTTAATATAAGAGGACTTTTTGGGTACTTTGTAGTTTTTCAAAGGGTGTTTTTTAGCTTTTCAATAATATTGGTTAGAAACATAAAATTTAACACGCAGGGTTCTGTTCATGGAAATCTGTATGAATGTTCTTCAGCTGGTACTTTTTGAGTTTTCTATAATATTGAAATATAAATTAAAAAATAAGTGTTTTTTGGTTCTTTTTTGTTTCGTTTTCGTAGAAACATAAAATATGGAGTGAATGGAAATCTATAGGAAGGGACTTTTGGTACTTTTTCGCTCTACTTTCTGATTTTTCTATATAATTGGACTTAGAGGCATAAAATTAAACACGCAGGGTTCCAGTTGAATGGAAATCTGCACAAAGGGAATAATTTTTACCTTTTCGTTCCTCATCCGTTAATTTTGGAGATTTCTAAAGTAGTTGTATGATAGAAACAATATAATTTGTTTTTATACCTATATCGTCACATAAAACGCAAAAATCCCTATTTAACATTTTTTAAATTCTACAGGAGAAGCAAAATACTATTTAAAATGGAAAGTTTAGTTTCAATCAGCGCGATTTGTTTTTCTTCAAAAGACATTTTTTAACGGTAAATTTCTCAGTTGTTTTGACAATTTACAATTTGTATTTACAAATGATTAGTTACTTCTTTTAGCCTTTATATAAAACTGCTTTTGAAGATAGGGCCCTTTTGAACATTTGGCTTGATGTAATACATCAGAAAATGAAAATGTCGATTTTGATTTTTTTTTAGTTAGACCCGTTTTAGTTTTAGGTATGTATTTTTTACGGAGGCAAAGCCACAAAGTTGTCCTGTTAATCCAAAATCTCGGATGTTGATGAAAATTAATTTATTTAAATTAGAGTAAAAAGGTGATATGAAGTGATAAAAATAAGTTTAATAAATTGTATGATATTTTGAGAATACAAAACTTCAGTAATTACATATGTGAAAATTATTTACATATGTATATTCCATATTAATTAAAAAATCGTTTAATGTGTTGTTTTCAAAATTTAATTAATGCAAAAAATTTATCGCTAACGAAGTAGCGGGCAGCAAGCCAATTTTAGACACCGTTTTCATCCCTTCATTACCCGAATTTCTAAAAAGTACCGAAAGGATTTCTAATAAACTTTAATTATAATAGGATAAATTTAAAGTTTTATTTGCATGGTCGTTTGTTTCGAACATAAATAGGTTAAGAGAAGGTTCTATGGGGACAGTTTTTACCCTTTTAGCTCTATAAAGTCTAGATTTTTAAAAAAAGTACCAGACACCTATCAATTATTTTTTTGTATAATAAAGGATACATTTGGAATTTTATTTATATCTTTGCTTTTTTAGGAGATATAAAGGATACTAATTTTATCCTTTTTTACCCATTTCTTCCCCTAAACGTAATCCCTTCTTAGTGGATCTATACAATGCCAAAGGAACCTATAACCAAAATTTCATGATTCTAGCTTTAACGGTTTGGGCTGGGCGATGATGAATCAGTCAGTCAATCAGTCACGCAAGCCTTTTATATATAGATTGAGAGAAGGAGAATGGATAGTTAGCTGCTGGTTTCATACCTACATCCTGTACAAAAATATTTTAACAGATTAAAGGTGAGTCAGAATAATTATGAATTTTACGTACATAGTTGTTTAACTAATTAAAATTTTCCTCGGATATTATTATTAGTCTACTAAACTCACCTGCAAACAAATCAACTGTAGTAGTGGGCGTCACAACAGTATTACATTCGACACCATTACAACTGGAACCATTTTTTTCTTTTCCGTACACTATCCACGGTGAACCAGAATTCAACGAACACATAACCTATGTCGCAAAACAGAATTTGGATGTAAAACCATTTCTCTTCTGCAGGGCGATTTAATACGATTAACCTTAGAATCCAATACGCATATATTAGGATACATCCCACCAACAAGGGCGGCTTTAATGACAGAACAATTCGATTTGAGATTTATATAATGCATACTGAGATCAATTTTTCTATATATTAATTGTGATGATCTTAAGGATCCAACCAATTGATGATTGAATTCAAAATGAAATTATATTAAAATCAAAAACCAATTCCTCATTTCTAAAGTTATTTTTCCATTCTTGATACAGACGCAAGAATATCAAGTGATCGGAAGGAATACCTTCAAATAAACGTTGTTTTTCTTCTTTTATATTATGACGCAATAAATCATTGAAGGGTTCATTTACATGATTCATATAGTGTGACAACTCTGAGGGATCTATAGTCGACATAAAGCCCACAATGGTTAGTACCGGAACCAAACATAGCAACAAAGTAGCAATCAACATATTTTGGCTCTTTGCTTGATAGAATACGAATATCGACTAGCCACTACCGATGGGCGTCAACTTTTTTCTATTATGGATTATTTCATGGCAGAATAATTTGTCCAGTTGGTTTTTTCAACTTTAGCAGTCGTTTTCAAAACAATAACAAAAAGCCATCACTATACCCCCAAAGGTTGGTAAATAACAAGGAATATTTTGGAAGTCAACAAGTATTTATCCTCTAATGTTTACATTTAACACAATCATTTAAAATAAAACTAAACATCTCTAGCATGATGTAATAACTTAGTGCATCCTGATTTCTAGTATATTTTCCCAAATAAAAGGTTTTTGAAAATACATATGATTATTACTTACAGAATATCAAGAAGATCTACATATGTCACATTTAAAGCAAAAAACTTTAACAGTCCATTAGCCCATTCCGCAAGAGCAACGCCATGTAGATAATCCGGATTAAATGAATACGAGATGACAAAAGTTAATTTATTTTCAATAGCAGTTGGCGGTAACATGGCAGCCAGCAGTTCGCAGCGGGAAAAAGTGGCATTATACACTATAATATGAGACTTTTGGTTACTTTTTCGATCTTTTACTGGTATTAATTAAACGTTTAATGAGAATATACAACATGGAACGATAAAGTGTTCTTCAAAAGGTACTTTTTGAATTTTCTATAATATTGAACCTAGAAACATGAAATTGAACATGAAGGGTCCACAGTGTGTGAGTATCTAAATGTGATCTTTTAGTACTTTTTCGTTCTTCAACGAATACCTTTTATGTTTTCTTTAATATAAGAGGACTTTTTGGGTACTTTGTAGTTTTTCAAAGGGTGCTTTTTAGCTTTTCAATAATATTGGTCAGAAACATAAAATTAAACACGCAGGGTTCTGTTCATTGTGACGGCTAGACAACAATATTTATTTATTTGACCGTAATTTGGTTTAAATAATTTATTTTTGACAATAGTTTCTACCAATTTTATGTTCACATTATTATGAAAAAAAAGAAGAAAAAACGGAAAAACAAAATATAAATATATGCTCATATCTTAACAAATACAAAATATGTAAATAATTATTAAATATCGGTTAAGATATGAATAAAATATTTTAATACATGTAAAATAATCTTGGCGTAAACACCATATTTAAGATCATTGTATATTTAAAAGCTATTCCTAATTTTTTTATGTATAATTATTGTTAGATATTTGTAACTTCTATTATTAATTATTCAGTTTTATTGTAAAGTATAATTATTCAATTATGATTTTTCTGATTATTCTGTATTTTTGGGAGTAAAACTAAATTGTTAGTATTTTAAAAACTTGATTTATAAATAAATGTAATGAACTTTGTATAAAAATTCTTTGAAGATGTGGTAAACAATATTCAAATAGGTTGATATGTAGCAGGATTGAAGAAAACTAATAGTCCAATATTTTATTAGGGACATTATTTAATTTTTTTTTGAATTTTTTTTAACAGGCAAGAATGATGTCACGGATGACTGATATCAGTCATAGTGGGAGGGTAGCCTGTACAGGAACTTTCCATCTAATCCTGGAGACTTAAGTCCACTGAAGTAAAGTGTGTCATCTTTGTCCGATCGTCCAAAGTCAGTCCGCTAAATACACCAGGTGATACGAACAAGAATACTTTTTTTTTAATTTATATGGCACGAATTTGTTAATTGTGAAAACCTGCGGAAAAACAACCCCCCCAATCCGGCGAGCTACAGCCGCGGCGAAGACCAGTGTGCCATATCCTCTCAACCACAAGGAGGTTTATCACAATTGGCGCCCAACGCAAAGCATTAAAAAAAAATGCATATACCCAGTACGAGGTTCCTTTCAATGATACGATATGTCCTGGAAGGTACATAAAAGTACCAGGCCTAAGTCGCGATCGATCCGTGAAAGTAGCTGATTACTGAGGAGAGTCAATGGAATCCAATTCAATTCCAAGTTTGAACAGAAAGCATGATCCGAAAACCTAGTTAGTTAGAGTTCATTTGTTTTAGTTTTAAATGAGATAAGATGAAATTCTATGATTCTCAAAATTATTTTATGAAGTAAATTGTTCACGATTAAACATTTTGGACGAAAGTTCAAGAATGAAGTTAACACACAAACTTAACAGTAATTAAATTTATTGGATTTTTCTTTAGAATTGAAAAACAATTATAAATTTTATAGTACAAATATCGAATAATATATTCAATTCTCTAAATCTATTTAGAGTAATTAGAACACTCTTTATTCAAGTGATTATTGTACATCTGGATTAAGTACTCTGAACACTATTAGTTTTTTATTATATCCATGCTACGAAATGCCAACCGAACTATACATATATTGATTTTAATCTGAAAAGAAAATTGTATTTATTAATATTTACTCACTACAATTAATACTAATATTAATATTTATACGTATACCATTAATGTTATACTAATTTATTTCCTATTTACTTTAAACCAATAACAATCATACGCCAACTGGACAGACAAAACATTAGTATATTTTCTTAGAAAGACAAATCACAAAAATTATATATAGACAAACTAATATTCTCAAATTTAGAACATATTTCAACTGCTATTAACTAATAATATATATATATATATATATATATATATATATATATATATATATATATATATATATATATATATATATATATATATATATATATATATATATATATATATATATATATATATATATATATATATATATTTAATAATTATTATACCCTTCACCTTCGTGAGAAAGGTATATATAAGTTTGTCATTCCGTTTGTAATTTCTATAATATAATTTTCCGACCCCAACCCGTCTGTCTGTCTGTCCGTCCATCTGTGTGTTTGTTAAAATCAGTTTTTAGAGGACCCCAGATATCGGCGAGATCCGAATCTTCAATAATTCTGTTAGACATGCTTTCGAGAAGATCGCTATTTAAATTCAGTTTCGAATATTTGGATGTCTGTTGGTTTCGTTTCGTTGCGTTGTGTATTTTGTTTTTTTTTTTTTTGAGTATTTCGTTTTGTATGTTTGGATGGCTGTGTGTTTCATTGCCTTCTGTATCAGGGATGGCAATTTTGATGTTCAAAAGTACCGTGATACTCCCGAGTCTTATATGATACTCTCAGGGCCAATATCTCAACCTCCGGATATACTGCCGGTTAAAATAATTTTTGTATGTAAAATGTCAATTTATCGTTATGATAAAACATAATCACACAATGAGAAAATGGGGGTCACAGTATCTTTAAAAGTTAAAATTTGAAATTCTAAGAATGTTTTGAAATCTAGTTTTAAAAGCCACTTTTTAGAAGTATGTTTTGCAAATAACCAATGCAGCTCATTTCGAATTTTTATCTTGATTGGCATTATATGAATATTAATCTAATTAAATTCCATTGGGCCAATATCTCAACCTCCGGATATACTGCCGGTTAAAATAATTTTTGTATGTAAAATGTCAATTTATCGTTATGATAAAACATAATCACACAATGAGAAAATGGGGGTCACAGTATCTTTAAAAGTTAAAATTTGAAATTCTAAGAATGTTTTGAAATCTAGTTTTAAAAGCCACTTTTTAGAAGTATGTTTTGCAAATAACCAATGCAGCTCATTTCGAATTTTTATCTTGATTGGCATTATATGAATATTAATCTAATTAAATTCCATTGTTAATATTATATGAGAAAATTACCAAAAATTTCAATTTTGAAAAAATATTCGACTTTAAAACTAATTATTTCCAAATGATAGAAGCTCGAAGGACTCAATTTCTATCTAATATAAAACGATATGTTTTGAAATTAAGAATTCAACCATAGATAATAAGAGAAATTTTGGTGAAAATTATTTGGACTTTAAAGCAAATTATTGTTTCATGTCATGGATGGTCTTATGTATTGTCTCATGTGTAGAATTCGATATGACTATTGATTTTTTAACAAATGAAGACCTATGTACATCGAATTTTAATTTAATAACACATATGTATATTAGGGTGGCCCCAAAATGGAAATTGCTGATGTTCCCACCGAAAATGAAAATTTAGTTCATTCTAAGATACCATTTCTCAAAATTTTTGTCCTGACGTCAATATTTGGTGAGCTGGATCAAAGGATAAAAAGGTCCTTTTTAGGGTTTTTATGTTATTTTTTTCACATTTTTGACAAATAAACCATATGCAAATTTAGTATCATATGAAAGGTCCTTGGGAGACGATTTCAATGACATACACAAATTTGTATACAACACCAAAATGATTACAAATGTCGTAATTTTTCGGAAAAATTTTAAGTTTTTCATATTTTTACATAGAAATATATATATATATGGGCAATTCCATACGCTTGTATGTGACATTCACACGTCTTCAGAGTGGTATAGGTTTTGTAAAATTAGGAGTACTTGGAAAACAATTTTGTCATTCTATTCCATTAAAAGACTACTATATTTGCAAAAGGAATCATCCTATTCGGAACCTTGTTTTCCAAAATATGGATTAAAATATGGCGATATCATACGTGACAAAAAACGGAAGTGTTTTTAAAGAACATGTAAATTTTTACGAAAATCTGCGAATTCTGTAAGTGTATCTTTTTTGTTTTAATTTCTTACACTATGGGACATATTGTTCATTAGTAATCCATAATTTTTAAATAAAAAAAAATAATTTAATTTTATAATGAACATTTTTAAATATCGTACGTGACACATCGTATGTGACATATTTTTCTCCTGATTTTTTTTAAGGTTATAAAATATATATTTTGGAAATATATACATACACACACTTCAATAAAGCAAAAGGAGTAGGAAAGTGCAGTCGGACATGGCGGACCTATATACATGTTTAAGCAATTTATAGATAAAAATAAAAAACTGGAGTTATATGGCGACTAGGGTCAAATATGGACCGATCCTCATAAAATTCTAGGGTGTGATTTTAATTCATATAAAACTTATTTGTGCCAAATTTTATCATAATACTAGTGATTAGAGGTGAGTTTAAGTGTTTTTCTGAAATTAAACTTTGAATGGAACTAGGGTCAAATGAGGTCCAATCGTTATGAAAATCGCCATAAAGGTTTAGGCTTATAAACATTTTAGACCTGCCGATTTTTGAAGGGATAGTATTATAATTAACAGAATTATGAGCTAAAAAGTGATATTTTCGGGTCCGTTTGTATGGCGGCGAGGTGTAAAAATAGACCAATTTCAAAAATTTTCAACAGTCTTCGTCTTTGGTGCTACAAAAGATCATATACCAAATTTTGTTGAATTATCTTCAAAAATGCAGAAGTTATAAAGGTTATATTTTTTCAGTCGTGGTTTACCTTTTTATGGAATTGCCCATATGTAATTAATTGAAATTATTATATTATAAACCTCACCTAAATTTCACCGAAATGTTTTTTTCTGTTTTTCGAAATTCTTTATGTTTTGTATTTTATCTTAATATTTTAAACTCTATTTTGTCCCAGGTATTCTGTTAGCTATATTTATCTAACATACTTAATATGTACATCAGCATACGCGTTTTACAATGGTATATAACACATTATGGTTTAATTCTATTATCAATCAAATTTTCCAGTATAACTAACATAGTAACACAATTTAACCAAAATATCTACTTGTTTGTTACGCTTGCTTTGTAAATATAAAATAAATATATTTAAATATAAATAAATAAGTTGAATTTCTAAATTCATCCTTGAGTAGGGCCAAATGTGGCCTGAATTTCTTTAAGACAGGATTTATTAAAATATAACAAATTGTATCATGACTGATTTTAATATACATATTTACGAAGTACAATATCGGGGTAATATTTTTATGGTAGCTATATGATACCATGGACATTGAAGTTCATCAAATTATATCTAAAAGGTTAAAATTGAGGGACGAACAAAGATTCATTATATCAATATATGTATATTAGGGTGATCGATTCAGTTTTTCAATCGGTCTTAAAACCGGTTTTTTCTGATTTACCAGTGTCGGTTTTTTCTAGATGTTGATTTTTTCGAATATCGAATAACCCGGTTTTTTAACTTTTTAAAAGCCGGTTTCGAATACTTTTATTTGCTTTGTATTCAAAGATTACTTCAATTAAATTTTGAAATAAATAATAATACAGCCTGTCCAAATTTTAAAATATTCGAGTCAAGAAACTAGAGTATATTTTTCTAAAGCACCTTTGGTTAAACTTTTTTGATTTTCCTAATTAATTAAAAAAAAATTTATTTGTAAAATTGATTGGAATAACTGTTGGATAAAATTTTATCAATCTTAAGATTATATTCCAATTACAATAATTAATTTGTCGCTGAAATATTATAGCAGTGTTGGAATGCCTATGAAAATTTACTAAACAGGGACTTTAGAATAAACTAGGATTATGATTCTTCCCAATTTTTTACATTAAAGAAATAATGTTTATTTTAAAAAATCAGTTCGGGTCATAATTTTTTTTCAAATTAAACTAGATGTTTTTATTTATAATAAAAAACCGTCTTCTATGAATTTGAAATATATCAACCGGTTTTTTTCAAATGTCAACTATTCGAACTACTCGAAAACCGGTTTTGGAAAATTTCGAATAATCGATCACCCTACGGTATATATAATACCTTTTCTACTTCTGTTGTTATTTAAAAATGTCTAAATATGTGAAGGTGTATTTAAAAAATGAACAACTTTCCGCAAAAAAAAAATATTTTAGTACTCTAAGATCCAAAAAAGTACCCTCTGAAATATTTTTTGATACTGAAACAAAATCTCATTTTCCATCCCTGTTCTGTATATTGTTTTTGTTTCTTGGTGCATTCAGTTTCGTATGTTTGGATGTCAGTTGGTTTCATTGCGTTGTGTATTTTGTTTTTGTTTGTTTTTTAATATCTCGTTTTGTATGTTTGAATGGCTGTGTGTTTCATTGCCTTGTGTATATTGTTTTTGTTTCTTGGTGTATTCAGTTTCGTATGTTTGGATGTCTGTTGGTTTCATTGCATTGTGTATTTTGTTTTTGTTTTTTTATGTACTTCGTTTCTTATGTTTGGATGCTGTTGGTTTTACTGCCTTGTGTATTTTGTTTTTCGTGTGGTTATTACGTTTAGCATTGTTGTTGTTCATTTTGTTTTGCTATTGCTATAATAATGATATAGTCGGGAAAATGAAATACCTTTAAATTTTATGAAATTGAAATGTATTAAATACACTATGGTGAAGGGTATATAAGATTCGGCAAAGCCGAATATAGCACTCTTACTTATTTTTAATTCACATTTTTCACTTATTTTACGTTCTTTCGAAAAAGAAATACAAGTACAGAATTATTTCAGTTTAATACATAATAAAATAGAAATAGTAGTTTTTGCCTAAATACTCTCGCATTTAGTAGTGGAATTTAGACTCCTGATTTTGTTTCGATTATGAGTCGAAGGAATCTCAGGTCTGGTAGAAATCCGGTAAATAAAAATATCAACGTTTGGGAAACTACTGCAACACCGACAACTTCGTCTGGTACAGTACACGCGCAGGTTTCAACAAATAGTATTACCCCACTATTAGGTTTTTCGCAAGGAACTGGACCGCGAACATATTCATCACCAGAAAGCGAGAATAACATTACGACCCCTACATACAGTAGTTTAACAGCCAGGGAAATAAGCGGTCAAGGCCATAGTACAGTAAGACGTAATTCGGGGAATATGAGTCAGGCAAATCAGAATTTACCCACAGTTAACGAGGAAGGAAACTCAAACGTGGTCGTTAACGAAGAGGTTAGACAATATGTGTGCGCCTCAATAGAGTCCGCTCAAGCATCTATCATGCATGAAATGCAAAATATGCAGTTGATGTTACCTCGGCTAATTATGGAGTCATTACGTTCTGAACGTTGTAATTCGTTCGACTACCAAAATGCCGGACAAAATAGGCCTTACGTTCAAAACAACTCTCAACAGACTCCATTTAATATTAATAATAGAGAACAACAACAATTTCAAAATCCTCAAACAACACAACCACGTTTTGTTCCCCAACAGCTTTTTAACAATGTTTCGCAGAACTTGTCCAATCCAGAATTTTACCATCAACAGTACCCTTATAAACCCATTACCCCAAACCAGTTGGAAAAATGGGGTATAAAGTTTGACGGTACAAGCAAATCGTTGACGGTCGAAGACTTTGTTTTCAGAATAGAAACACTTCGAAACGACTACAATTGTACTTGGGACATCTTGATGAAAGGTTTTCACCATTTAATGACCGGTACAGCCAGCACTTGGTTCTGGTCGTTTCGCATGAAACATCCCACGTGTGACTGGCACACATTTAAATACCACCTTATCAAAAAGTTCCGCAATTTCGAGAGTGATTTTGAAATTCAGAGGAAGATCATGGAGCGTAGGCAAACTTCAAACGAGACGTCAGATTCTTTCATATCGGACATAGTAAGATTAAAAAATCAAATGCGTGTCCATATGGATGAAAGTGAGTTAGTAAAAATAGTTTGAGACAACTTAAAAGAAGGCCTTTCACAATTACTCTTTCCTATCAGAATACAAAATTTAGACCATCTCTTAGAAGAATGCAAGAGGGCTGAGAGAAATATTGCCAAGAGATCCTCTCACCGGATGTCCTTGCCGAATCATAGAAAGATCTATGAATTAGAGGTAGATGAAGAGAAAGAGCAAGCTAATCAGGTAGAAGCACTACAAAGGGAAAAATTCTCTACCAATCAGGTTATTTGTTGGAATTGCAGGGCTCCTGGTCACTCGTTCATAGAATGTACAGTGGCTCAACGCAGCATATTTTGTTATAGGTGTGGGTTCGTTCAGGCCAGAACCTCACCCAGTAAATTGCCAAGTCGTACAATCCAATTTGACCGGTGACAACTTCAAGCGGGATAGAACAAATAATAAAGAGACAACTAACGAAGACAACAACAAGATAACTGTTATAGTAGATAAGGAATTTGTGAAGGATAAGATTGGTGTAGAAAACGGGTGTCCAGAGGTAGATTTTGTGGAACACAGGATGGGAATTAATCCAAATCTTTCATACGAACAACGTTTAGAAAACTACAGAAAAAAGCGAACAGAAATCTTTGCAGAGTATAAACCCATTGTTAGCAAGAAAATAGTCAAAACTAGGGAAAGATATGCTGCAAGAAAGACAGAAAGAAAAGAGATCGCGTCAACCCGGCTAGGTAGTGAGGATGACATAAGGCCCTATATGGAGGTTGAAATTGAAGGGTTCAAGTACCGAGGCCTCTTAGACAGTGGAGCTTCTGTAAGCTGTATCGGGAGAAATTGCTTAGAGAATGTGAGGAAGATGGACGTACGAATAATGGACTTTAAATCTTCTATAAGTACCGCTGATGGTCGACAACACTTAATTGTAGGAAAAATTCTAACTAATATTAATTATGGAAATAAATCAGTAGGAACAATCTTATATCTGGTTCCAAATTTGAATCAAGAGCTTATTTTAGGATTTGATTTATGGAGGAAAATAGGACTTAGAGTGTGTTTTGACAATAAAATATTAAATGAAATTTCAATCCCAGAATCGAAAGACTTGAAAATGCATAACCTCAGTTCTTATCAGCGCAGAGTTTTAGACAATGTAAAACAGTCTTTTCAATGCTATACGCAATATGGCCTAGGTAGAACTATATTGGAAACGCACACAATCGACACAAGTAATGCACCGGCCAAGAAGATGAGGCATTATCCTGTTAGCCCAGCAGTCCAAAAATTAATATACGCCGAACTTGACAGGATGCTAGAATTAGACGTGATAGAAGTTACTACCGGATCTGAGTGGAACAACCGCACAACTTTGGTCATAAAACCCAATAAAAACAGGCTATATCTCGACGCTAGGGAGCTGAATAAAGTAACCAAAAAGGATACTTATCCCCTCCCTAACATCGATGGCTTATTAGCTAGGCTAGGTAACACTCATTTTATCTCAGCAATCGACCTGAAAGATGCCTTTTGGCAGATCCCTCTGGATGAGGCCATTAGACCGAAGACAGCGTTTACAGTACCCGGCAGGCCACAGTATCAATTTAAGGTGATGCCTTTCGGGCTGTGTAACGCTGCCCAGAGACTGTGTCGGTTGATGGATAAAGTGGTGCCATCGGAGCTGAAGGACCGGGTATTTATATACTTAGATGACTTATTGGTAGTATCTTCTAATTTGACGACCACATGGACATGCTCAGAATTGTAGGCCAAAAGTTGACTAGGGCAGGATTGACAATCAACATGCAGAAATCCAAGTTTTGCTACAAAGAGCTTAAGAGTAGGTTATATTGTCGGTGGAGATGAAGATGAAGGAAAAGTAACGGCGATATTGGATATAAAACCACCGAAGAACACAAAGGATGTTCGCAAATTTTTGGGAACAGTAGGGTGGTATATCCGTTTCATCCACGACTTTTCCACTCTGACAGCACCTCTCACCGACACCCTTAAGAAATCGCCTAAGTTCCATTTTGAAGAACTTAAACGCAGATTAGCATCTAGCCCCATCTTATCTAGCCCAGATTTTGAAAAGCCATTTTTCGTCCAATGTGACGCTTCAAATGTTGGAATAGGCGCAGTCCTATTCCAAAAAGACGATGAAGAGGGGGAACATCCCATAGAATACTTTTCCAAAAAACTTAATAGCAAAAAACTACTCTACAACCGAGAAAGAATGTCTCGCTGTAATGTTAGCAATTGAAAAGTTCAGACAGTACATCGAACTGATGGACTTCACAGTTATAACGGACGGAAGACTAGCTCGATGGAGTTTAAAACTTCAAGGTTACAAGTTCAATATCGAGCACAGGAAAGGTACCAAAAATGTTGTCCCCGACATGTTGTCGAGACTAGATATGGAGGAAATAACCGTTAGCACTAATTCCATAATTGATTTTAATTCTGAATATTTTAAAAACAGAGAATACCTTGCTATAATTGATACGGTAGAGGAAAATAAAGACAGACTCCCAGATGTTAAGGTTGTCGAGGGTATATTATACAAAAAGGTCAAATTTAATAGAAATGATATGGACAATGAAGATGAGTGTTGGAAAGTATGGGTACCATCAGATTTGACCGAAGGTATTATAAAACGGTTTCATATTGAGAATACTTCGCACGGGGGAATTACAAAGACTCTATTCAATATTCGTGAGTACTTTTATTGGCCTTCCATGGTGAAGCAGATTCGAAACTACATTAGAGCATGCGAAACATGTAAGGAAAGTAAACACCCGAAACAAATATTAAGACCACCTATGGGTAAAGAAGTGCAAACGCAAAGACCTTTTCAAAAAATATATATAGATTTTTTAGGACCTAGATCTAAGAATGGCAATACCTCTATTTTGATAGTTTTAGATCATAAAACTAAATTGGTTCTACTAAAAGCATTAGCAAAAACAACTACAAAATCAACTATAAAGTTCTTGAGAGATTGTAACGAATCTGACCTATGGCTCTAACTGAAAAGGGCTATGCTACCTAAATGTACCGGCCGTGCTCAGGGAAATTGGGATGGTGTTCTTGTCCCTTCCCAGAAAGACTTAGTTTCACCACATTAATCTAAAAGTTAGGTAGCTACTTTAAATATCGACCAAAACAAAAAAAATTATTAAACAAAATGAAATTAAAAGCCGAAGAAATGGTTGAAGCAGCTTGGCCGAAGAGGTTAAGATGTTATCCCCTCTTCAAATTTCTTCACCCACCCAATACCTTGCTATCTATGTTTAAAATAATTCCCAGATAGCCCAAAAATTCACCTACCTACTACTGACCTTAACCTTTCATAAAATTAAAAATTCAAAAATTTAGCAATTCATTTTCTCATATAAAGTTATATTCACCTCATATTCAAAATTCGAAATAAATTTATTAAACATTATATGTTCTTATTAAATATGTATTAAACAAAATTTTAAGTATATAGTTTAGTATTAGTTAATCATGTATGTAAAAAAATTTAAATTTTAATTTAACATAGAACTGTAAAAAAAAATGTATTGTTTACATGTTATTTTTCAATATTTTTGTTTTGTTTACATGTTAATAACCTAAAAGATACACATAAACACTCAAGGTCGTTATGTTAAATTCAAATATTACATATAATCAAAAGTAAGTAATGTTATTAACAGAAAACAATAAACCAGTTGAATAAATTCAAAATAATGTCAATGAAAATAAATGTTATTAACAATTAACAGAGTTTACCAAGAAAAATCAATTAATTTCTGTACGTAAATGTTAATAACATAAAATTCTAAATTTTATAAAAGCTAACTTGAACAAAATATGTTAATTGCAAATGAAAAGTTATTATTTAGTTAACATGTTACTAACATAAGCTATGTTGTTAACATACATTATAAATGTTCACTGTTAACATATCAATTTATGTTAGTATTTAAATATGGAAAATGTTTACCAACAAATGTGTTATGTGGAGTGAAAATTCATTAATAAAATATATATTTATACAAACTCACCAAATTATCATCCCTCGAAGACTTACAGGCCTGTTGTCCTCCGGAATCTTGAGCTGTTGTTATTAAATTTTAATGTAAATTTTCACTCAATAAATTTGTATAAAATTGTGTGTTTTTTCGATATAAAATATTCTAACATTAACTGGATTAACAGAAAGCTCAAATCATGTTGTTAACATAAATATATAACAAAACAAATAAAAATGTAAATAAAGTTAATAAAAAACAATATTTTAACAGAAAAATTGAAAAAAAAAAAAATCCTTCATTACTTTATGTCAAATTCAGGTTAAAATAATAAAATTACGTTATGTAATCAAACGACAATTCAGGGTATATTATATAATTCCGGTTATGCTGGCATACTTTTAGGCAGTAATAATAAATCTCGGCCAGAAACAAATTAATTATTTCCTTATGCAGAAAAGCAAAGATGTTTTGATTTGGTTGTTAAAATTTGTAATAAACTACACGAAGAATGCTTTCAAAATAATTTAAATATAGAAAAGATAAAAATTTATAAAAAAAAACTGCCAAAAGTCCCTATGATTCCAAAATTTAAGGTGTAATGTGCTGGTTTGATGAAAGTCTGGATAATTTATATCAACTAGATATTTCAAATTTTAAATATCTTTTAAATATGACAGGCATTTAAAAGTTATCCAGGTCCTTGTACTGTTTAATGACATAGGACCTGGTGTAACAAAGAGAGTCTCTATAAAAACGAAAAATGAAAAAAATCTATTAACAAAAAAAAAAAAAACTAGATATTCATTAATTTGCTTAATCTTACCAAAGCTTCTAATCTTCTCGAGGATTAAGTAATACAATATAGTAAATTTACTTTCTCCTTGAAACTATTTTCGATGAAATTTCAAACAATTAAAAATATTTAAATTTAAATTTTCAACACACAAAATAAAAAGAAAACTTTATCCACACAGAAAAATGAAATTTTACAAATGATATTAAATTCAAAATTACTGATAAAATTTTTAAAACGAAATTTCATGGCCAATTTGTTGGAAATAATTTTGAATTTGGAAAATGGTAAAAGTCAGTTGTAAATTTGTTCCTGTTTATCCAATATCTGTTCTAATAGCCTCACAAAACAGGTACAGTTTTGAAGTAATGCCTTCAAAAAACTGGAGCTGTAAAAGGCTAATAAAATAATATCTTCGAAAAGAGTCACATACATACATATATTATATGATCAAAGCCATATATCCTTGGCATGGTATATACCCTTGCCATTAGTGTCAATGTCCTGTAATTCATAATATACATTGCCCACTCTGCGCAAAACTTTTGATTTTACACCAATTGGTGCTAGCTTAGCATTGAAGTGATCGTTTTTAGAGCTCTGATTAAAAGTCCGTCTGTACACGTCTTGTCCGACATAAAAATCTTTTGTCCGAGATCGTAAATTATAAGTCCGCACGTTTTTGTCGTATGCTTTACGCATATATTCTTTAATTTGTCGCGTATTAAAACAAATTCGTCTTGTCGTTCCAAAAATGCGTCCGTTTCCGCCAAAAGTTTGCGTAAAATTTCGTAGTCTTTCCCATTTGTAATCATATTTTGTCCGAAAACAATTTGATAAGGCGTTCTGCCTACCGATTGGTGTATACTGTTACGGAGAGAACAATTGATGCTAGGTATATACAAGTCCCATTCTCGTTGGTCGTCTCTGACGTAACTTCGCAATGCCTCATTAATTGAACGATTTACTCTTTCACTGGCATTGGATTGAGGACTGTAAACCGCGGTTTAAAACATGTTCTACACCGTTCTTTTTAAGAAAATTCTCAAAATCTTTGCTCTTGAATTGAGACCCGTTATCAGAGACAATAGTCTCTGGTACACCGTAACAATTAAAAATGTCTGTCCGTAAATACTCAATAATTTGTTTAGAAACTAATTTTTTAAAGGTTTTAGAAAACAAAATTTTGAAAAATGGTCCAAAACTATCAATATCCCTATGTGTCCAGATTTAGTCCGGGGTAAGGGTCCAATTAAGTCTATATATAAACGTTGAAAAGGTCTGTCAGTCGTTACCATCTTACCCAATGGTGGTCTTTGTAGTCCATTGTCGGTGTCTTTGATGTCTTGCACAAGTCACAATTTAGGATATAAGTCTTTACGTCCGTAACAAGTCCTGGCCAATAAAAATAACGTCTATTCGCTCTAAAGTCTTGGCAATGCCACTATGTGCAGATTTTGGTATATCATGAGCAGTATAAATAATGTCATGGCGTAATTCTTCAGGCACAAAAAGTCTCCAACTGTTGGATTCATCTAACTCTCCTGAAGAAAATTGTATCCTTTTATAAATAAATTTGTCAATTACCTTAAAATCTGGTAATTCTGAGGAAGAAAATTCCTCCCGTAGCCTATTATACTCGGCACTATTGAAAGCTTCTGATTCTAAATTAATTGATGGTAAACTATCTAATTCTAAAGTTTCAACAAAAACTTCGCCTTCATGGGCACGAGACAAGGTATCTGGCACTACATTATCCTTGCCACTTCGGTGTTCAATAGAAAAGTTGAATCCTTGCAATTTCAAGGACCATCTTGCTAACCTACCAGATAAATCGCGTTGGTTCATGAGCCATTTAAGGCTCGCGTGATCAGTGACCACCTTAAATTCTTGCCCTTCTATATATGGCCTAAACTTTTTAATTGCCATTACCACGGCAAGGCACTCAAGCTCTGTAATCGTGTAATTTCGCTGTGCTTTGTTAAGTTTCTGCGACATATATGCAATGGGTCTTTCAGTATTATCGTTGTCCTTCTGCGCCAATACTGCCCCTATACCATGTGTACTAGCGTCACATTGTAAAATAAATGGTTTTCCGTAGTCAGGGTGAACAAGTAATGGTGCAGACGTCAGTCTGGTCTTTAATTTATTGAATGCCACTTGGGCTTCTTCAGTCCACTTGAATGTCTTCTTCTTGGTCAGCAGTTCTGTCAGTGGGAAAGTAATTGTAGAGTAGTCCTGTATGAAACGTCGGTACCACCCTGTCATTCCCAAAAATCGTCGTAAGTGTCGAATAGATTGTGGTACCGGAAAGTCCTGTATTGCCCTAACTTTGTCGTCGTCCACCTGTAAAGTCCCGTTCCCTACAACGTATCCAAGATACTTTACTTTGTTAAGAGCAAAATGACTCTTTTTAACATTTATTGTCAATCCTGCTTTCCTCAGTTGGGTAGCAACCTCCATAAGATGTGTCAAATGTTCGTCGAAGTTTGCCGAAACTATTAAAAGGTCATCAAGGTATACGAAAACATGTGTTTTCAACTTATACGGAATGACAATGTCCATTAGTCTGCACAACGTTTGCGGTGCATTACACAGTCCAAACGGCATTCTTGTAAACTGGTACAATGGCCGATTAGGAACTGTAAAAGCTGTCTTAGGTCTTGAGTTTTCCTCCAGTTTAATTTGCCAAAAGGCATCTTTCAAATCAATTTTTGAAATGCAGTAAACTGAAGGAAGTCTCGATAAAAGTCCGTCAATGTTCGGTATCGGGTAAGCGTCCTTTACTGTCACGGAATTAAGTTTTCTGCTGTCCACACACATCCTTACTTTCCCTGGCTTAATGACTACCACTGTTGGTGAAGACCATGGAGAGTTGGGAGATTCCTCAATAACACCTAAAGAGATCATTCTGTCTATTTCGGAACAAAGTTGTCTCTCTACTGCAGGAGATATCGGATAATATCTCTGCTTTATTGGTTTCGCATCTCCGGTGTCTATTCGATGTTCAAGTAATGTTGTACATCCCAAACCCTCGGTCTCTGAATTAGGAAAAGATGCTATTACCTTGTCAAGCTGTAATTTTTGTAACTGAGTTAAAACTAGTTTATCAGGATCGGATTCAACACAGTCTATTTCCCCAACTTCTGGAATAGAAATTTTCACTCCAAATTCAGTCCAGAAATCGAATCCACATATAATGTCTTGTTTGATTGTAGGTACTACCAAAAAGTCTATTAGTTTCGTCAATTTTTGAAAGGTCACGGTCAATGTCACTGTCCCTAAAATGTTCTGTCTTTG